>NW_005871402.1:1030748-1032120 GCF_000147115.1 Myotis lucifugus | reverse complement strand
TGCTACGTTTTAACGCTGACCTTTCTTCCATTCATTTATCCTGCAACTTGACTGTATTGTTTATTGTTTCAGTAGTTATGGGTAGAGCCTTTAGGGTTTTCTATGTACAGCATCATGTCATCTGCAAAAAGTGACATTTTGACTTCTTTCTTCCCTATTTGGAAGCCTTTTATTTGTTTCTCTTGCCTTATTGCTCTGGCTAGTACTTCCAGTACTATCTTACCTAATAATAGACAAACATGCAAAGTGACCATACCTTTGCTATGCCTTAACCCACACCCACCAACCAATCAGAGTGACTATATGCAAATTAACCCAACCAAGATGGCGGCTGGCAGCCACGGAGCTGCAGCAAGCAGGAGGCTTGGTTGCCCCAATGATGGAAGTAGCCAAGCTTCCCGGCTGGCTGCTGACTCCTCTCAAGGCAACAAAGTTTCAATTATAGAAGCTAAATAAACCCGATACCTGTGTTCAGTTGCCATGGCCACGGAGCTGGTGCGAATAAAAAACAAAAAAAAGGAAAGGCTGGGAGCTTCGCCAGGGGGCTTGGTCAGTCTGAAAACAGCCATCAGCCCCTCACTCATGCTGGCCAGGAACCCCAGTGGGGACCCCCACCCTGAAGGGGGTTTGGGAAGCCTGTAAACAGCCATCAGCCCCTCACCCAGGCTGGCCAGGCACCCCAGTGGGACCCCCCCCACCCTGATCCAGGGCAAACTAGTTGGCCCCCACCTGTGCACCAGGCCTCTATTCTATATAATAAAAGAGTAATATGCAAATTGACCCTAATAGCAGAACGACTGGGAATGACTGGTCACTATGACACACACTGACCACCAGGGGTCAGATGCTCAATGCAGGAGCTGCCCCCTGGTGGTCAGTGCACTCCCACATGGGGGAGTTCTGTTCAGCCACAAGCCAGGCTGATGGCTACCAGCACAGCGGTGGTGGCGGGAGCCTCTCCTGCCTCCTCAGCAGTACTAAGGATGTCCGACTGCAGCTTAGGTCTGCTCCATGCTGGCAAGTGGACATCCCTCGAGGGCTAATGGGCTGCCAGAGGGATGTCTGACTGTCAGCTTGGGCCCGATCCCCCAGGGAGCGGGCCTAAACCAGCAGGTGGACATCCTCTGAGGATGTGGACAGACTACAAGAGGGCATAGGCCGGACTGAGGGACCCCTCTGAGTGCACAAATTTTTGTGCACCAGGCCTCTAGTCTATCTACACTAATAAAAGAGAAACATGCAAATTGGTGTCACTCTGCTACCCTTCCCATTGGCTAATCAGGGCGATATGCAAATTAACTGCCAGCCAAGATGGTGGCCGGCAGCCAGGCAGCTTGAAGCTAACAGGAGGCTTGCTTGCTTCAGTGACGGA
>NW_005871402.1:990924-1029393 GCF_000147115.1 Myotis lucifugus | reverse complement strand
GTAATGATGTCACATAGCAATGCCTGGCTTCCATTTCCCTAGCGACTAGCCTCCTTGCAGTTTCTTCAGCCCAGAAACATGACTTGCTTTATAGCCAGGTGGAAACATTTTACACTTTAACCAAATATCTGTGAAGCATTATCCCATGTCTCATCTCATTTGATCCTCACAGAACTCCTGGAGTAGGGATATAGGAGACTTGGTGGAATCCTATTTTCTTTTCATTAGCCAGAAAATGGAGATTTAGAAAGCTTAGACACTTGACCAGACTGAAAAGAAATAAGAAATAGTGGACCTTGAAAGTGACTTTAGGTTTTCTCACTGTGCAGAATATAGTCAAAAACTGCTGCAGTTAAATATTTTCCCTTTGTTCTCCCTGCGTGATGTGCAAAATAATCTGCTTTATGTTGATATTTACTGATGTGTTGCTGACAATTACCTGAAAGAGAAGTTGGGGTGCTTTACTGAGCTGAAAAAAAGTTTAGCTAAATCAGAAAGCAGGTCTAATTAAGCAAGTTTATTCTATATATATAAAAGGCTAAGTTGACTTATACATGCACAATACATATAAAGCTCTCGCTGGTGCCAATCACACACGTGTGTTTGAATCTGCTATTGTTGATCGTGAATTTGGTTGACACTTCTATTATAGAGAAAGTGTAAATAGCGATATTAAAATATTTCTTTTAATTAATTTCCTTTCACTGTGCACAAATTCATGCACAGGGCCACTAGTGTTGAATAAGAGTGGTGAGAGTGGACATCCTTGTCTTGATCTTAGGGAAAAAGCTTTCAGTTTTTCATCTTTGAGTATGATATTGGCTGTGGGTTTATTATATACTAGAGGGCCAGTGCATGAAATTCATGCACAGGGAGGGCCGATCTGTGGGGAGAATTGCAGGGCGATTGGGGAGGGGGTGGCTGCTGGCACCCGCCTTGGCTGGCCTGGTGTCTGTGGCTGGGGGCAGCTCCTGAATTGAACATCTGCCCTCTGGTGGTCAGTGTGCATCATAGTGACTGGTCATTCCACCGGTTATTTTGCCGTTTGGTTGATTTGCATATTAGGCTTTTATTATATAGTATGGCCTTTATTAAGTTGAGGTACTTTCCTTCTATTCCTATTTTATTGAGCATTTTAATCATAAATGGATGTTGTATTTTATTAAATGCTTTTTCTGCATCTTTTGACAAGATCATATGTTTTTTTATTCTTTCTTTTGTTAATGTGGTGTATTACATTGATTGATTTACGAATGTTGAGCCATCCTTGTGCCCTGAGCAGATGCTTTTAAGTGTAAAGAAGTACAGCTTATAATTCTGGATGGGAATCGAACTCTGGACCATTCAGTCTATAGGCTGATGCTCTATCCACTGTGCCAAACCAGCTATGGCTAAATATATATTTTTATTGATTTCAGGGAGGAAGGGAGAGGGAAAGAGAGAGAGAAACATCAATGAGGAGAGAGAATCACTGATTGGTTGCCTCTTGCACACCCCACACTGGGAATCAAGCCTGTAACTGGGGTATGTGCCCTGACCAGAAATTGAACCGTGATTTTCTGGTTCAAAGGTCAATCAATACTCAACCACTGAGCCATTCTGTCCAGCTAAAGGTTTTCTATTAATGAACTTCCTTGGGTTCCTTAGGAAAACTCAGTTTATATTTTATAATTATAACACTTTCATAAAAATATTAGTTTTTATTTTCCTTTCTTGTCTGCTACTATTATATTGGCTTCATATAATTAGTTGGGAGTGTTTCCACTTTTACTAGTCATGAAAGAGATTAACAATAAATTATCACAAATTATTTTCTCTTTTGTGCTTGATAGAACTGTTCCTTAGAAAGAAAATGAAAGTCTGTTTTCTTTTGGTTTCATTTGTTTTATAGTTATTGATCTATTCCTGCTTTCTTTTTCTACTGAGTCAGCTTTGGAAAATTGTATTTTTCTAGCAAATAGTTTACTTCTTCTTCATTTAAAAGTTATTGACGTTTTTATATTATTTTTTATTATCCTATTAATCTCTTCAATAGCTCTAATTATATCTTTCTATGCCTAATATTGTCTATATCTTAGTTTTCTATTTAAAAATTCTGATAGAAGTTTGTTTTTTGGGGGGATTATTTTTATGTTTATAGTTTATATTTTTAATTTCATTTTAATATTCACACATGGAAGTGCTCATATGATAATTATATAACACTCGTTTTTCACAAACTGGACACACCTAAGTAACACACCCAGATTATGAAATAGAATATTCCCCAGACTCTAAAGACCTCTCATGAAGTAGCCATCACCCTCCAAAGCCACCCCAAGTATGCTTTATGTAGACTTTTAGTAGCATAGTTTTTATCATTTTGGTATTTACTGTGAATTACTAACTTCTATTGATGAACATTTATTAGGTTTGTAAAATTCACTCATATTATTGCATTTCATTTTAGATCATTTATTTATCTTATTGGGTAGTATTTCATCAAGCATAATAATAGTTATTCATCCATTATATACTTGATGAGCTTTGGGGTGGTTTCCAGATTGGGGTTATTAAAATCTGAACATTATGTGCATGTACATGGAATTTTGTTTAAGGCACATCAGTTGGTTATATTTCTAGGAGTGGAATTTCTGGGGCATAAGGTATGTACTTTAATCATTCTTGTGAGTGTGTGGTATTATACATTGTAGTGTTAATTTACTACATTTGTTTGATGCTTAATATATAATTATTATTAAGTTTCTAAGTTATGAACTTACTTTTTCTCTTGGATAATTACCCATAAACTCCTCCTAGTAACTTTTGCCAGTTACTTCCTCTTTTCATTTCCTAGTGTGTAAAATAAGTAGATCAAACAGAAAGACCTCTAAGTTACATTCAGTTTTAAACATCTTTTTCAATCTATATGAAAAAAATGAATTCCTATAGTGTGCCAATACAGTGGTACTAATCAAATTGTAGATACTAGAAATGTAGAATTACTGAGCTATTTGGAAGTTTATTTAGAAAAAGAGTCTATTCATAATTGACTTCAGTGGGTTGTTTTTAGTTTTAATATTTTACAAGATGAAAATTCCATTTATAATTTAAATAAAAAGGAAAAATATAAGGAGATCATATTTTTAAAGACTCAATATCTTCAGGTTAACATTAAATATTGTAGTATTGAGACATTTAAATATACTTAATTAACTTTTTCCAATTCTATTTACACATATAGTGTGAGATATATTCTTATATATCAATATACAGTAGTAACCCTTTATCCACAGGGGATACATTTCAAAGCCCCTAGTGGATGTCTGACACTGAAGATAATACCAAACCCTATATATAATATATTTTTACTGTAAATACATACATTTTCCTTTAAAATAAACACTTAATGGATTATCTTTGGTGCAGCCAAATTGCCTCCATCACTACTCTTGAGCCTTAGGGTCATATTAAGTAATATATAAAGGGCTACTTGAACACAAGCACTATGATACCTCAATAGTTGATCTGATACTTGAGAAAACTACTAAGTGATTGATTGGCAGGTAGATATACAGTATGAGTATGCTGGATTCATGTTCTGCATGTATAGAACAGGATGGCACAAGATGACATCATAATTTAAAATTTATGAATTGTTTGTTTTTGGTATTTTCTACTTAATAGTTTTGGAAAATGGTTGAACACAGAAAGCACCTTCTCTGATAAGAGGAGACTACTGTACTTGTTGAATTTGAAATGCCATTTTTATGTAAAAAGATATAAATTAGCTGATTAATGCCAAAAGAGGGAAGAAAATGTGAAGTAAAATTATTGGTTACTAAGAGATACAAAACTAAAAGTTGAAAATGAATGGGGGGGGCAAATATGATATAAATAATGATTTGACAAAACATAATCTGAAAAGTACAGTTGCTGTCAATAGCAAAGCCAAATTATAGATGTGCAGTAAAGGGTTAACTAAGCAGGCTGGGTTATACAGGCCTGGGTTACTCAAACCCTGCACATTTCAAAGACTGAAACTGACAGTTCTGAGCCTTGGAATATTCTGCTTGACAATAGTGTTTTGGGTTTTTTATTTGTTTGTTTTTTCTTTTAAAAAATACATTTATTTAATTTCTTGGTGTGACATTGGTTAATAAAAGTATATGGGTTTCAGGTACAACTCTATAATACATATCTGTATATTATATTCCACATATAGTCGTCTCCTTCTGTCACTATTTATACCTCCTTTACCCTCTTCTACCTCCCCCACTACTCTTTCTTTCCCTCTGATAATCACCATGCTGTGGAAAACAGTATGGAGTTACCTCAAAAAATTAGAAATGGAACTGCATATAACCTAGCAATTCCATTTCTGGGAATATATCCAAACAAACCCAAAACACTAATTTGAAAGAATATATGCACCCCTATGTTCATTGCAGCATTATTTACAATAGCCAAGATTTGGAAGCAGTCTAAGTGCCCTTCAGTAGATGAGTGGACAAAAAAGCTATGGTACATTTACACAATGCAATACTACTCCGCTGTAAAAAAGAAGGAAATCTTACCATTTGCAAGAGCATTACGCTAAGTGAAATAAACCAGCCAGAGAAAGACACATAGCATATGATTTCACTTATATGTGGAATCTAATGAAAGGATTTAATATTAGTGTTTTGTATGTCTGAGAACTTGGGCCAAACAAGATAGTTAATGCTAATAAGGTGATTAATAATGAAGACCTATTTTTGTTTGCTCAAGGTTTTGTGTCAAGCTGTGTCAGCTTGACTCCTTCCACTGTCAAACTGTGTCAGCTTGACCATCCAGAAGAATGGTCTGGTTTTCTACTCACCTGCCCTTCCCCCGCTAGCCCCCCACCCCCCCACCCACCATTTCTTGGCAATTCATACATTGTTACATATTGCTTATGGGAGAAATAAACATCATCTCTCTGAGTCCATAAATTTGTTCTTCATTACTCCTTCACTTCACTCATATGCCTTTACCCTTTGCTGATTTTAATCTGTATTATATTTTGCTATATAAACCATAACTTTGAGTATAACAGTTTTCCTTTCCCTCTAATTCTAACAAATCACCATATTAAGGTGATCTTAGGAACCCTTAACACAATATATATCTAACTATTACACTACTTAAATAACCTACCATTCCTTCTACCTAAACAACAAACCCACTAATTGGAATATTTTTACATATTAAATATGATATAAGGAATAAATACACAAAAATTTGGTAGCTTTTATTGATAATAAAATTATAAAGCATGCTAAAACTTAGCAGAAATATATGTTGTTTAGACTTGGTTTGCATATAATTTAAAATCATCGTTTAATGGCCATATACAAATAACATTTAAAAAATACAGAGTACAGTTGGTTTAATACCTGTTGTTTCCATAACTGTAGTAAGACCCTATTTGTACTAACACCTTTCTGCTATTGCCAGTGCACCTCTGGAGCTCTGAAAATCAGATTCTTAAAATTAGTCATTTATGTCAAGTTAGGAAAAACAATATCAAGTCAATAGTTTCATTTTTCTTAGGTTCTATGATGAGAAGCTGATGATGCATGAAAGTCAATGTGGAACCTGAAATGGTGGTGATAGCGTCCAATCTGATTCCCAAGTTTGAGAAGCTTTGCAATGCACAAGAATTGCTGGCACACACCCCAGTAAGTAATAGACGTTAGTTAACAATGATATAAAAATATTATTTTATTTCAATTTACATTCATTACTTTTTCAAATAGTTATTAAGTTTTTAAAACTTAACTACTCAAGTTATTTAGTCAATAAACTAAATAACCAGTCAATAAACAAACTATTAAGTATTTATTTGGGCCTAAGAGTGCTGTGGGATAAAACAAAACACTAAGGGTATGGGGAATGGAGAAAGTTTGCGAATGTCTTATTTATGACATTTTAATAATAGAGAATCCCAGGCTTTTCTTACAGTAGATGAATTAAACCAGAATCTATATTTCATATAGACAACCAGAAACTTAGCAAGCACCCTAATTCTGATGATTTACATCTACATTTTTAGAATCATTCTTTGTGATTGTTCTTTGTATCATGATTGATTATAGATCTCATGTAGTTCATCTTAACTATATTGTTCATATTCATTATGGTCAATTGATAAGATGCTTTATATTAATGTTTTTATAGTTGTTTTGTTGTGGTTGCATGTACATGGGGATTTTTTGCAGTAGCCCACAAATTTCAAATAAATTATAATCTTAAGATCTCCCTTTGGAATCAATTAGCACTTAAAATGTTTATCCTGAAAACTCTAATTGTTCCTTAATACATGCACTCTCAGTTAAATTTTAATGAGATTATTTATTTAGTTCTTTTGACAACAGGTCTTTATATTTTTCATGTTTTTTTGATGGTGAGTATAAATGAGTCAGTAAAAAATAGTTCTATAAAATAACATTCATATGAACTTTGATCTGTGGAAGTGTTAAATTTTATCACTCATTAGCTTACAGGTGTTCAGAGTAATGGGCACCATTAACTCTTGCAGGAAGATTTACCTGTCATCCAACTGTAGAGAGAGAAAATGGTTGTAGAAGAGTATTGAGTAAAAGTTAGCTATACAGATTATTCATTATGAGACATGCTGTGATATAGAAAGATTACATAATAGAATCATTTGTAAAAAACAGGACACAATGTGTTTTGATAATCCATAATTCACATGATCGTATTAAATGCTCTGGTACTTCTGTAGTAAATAAGTTGATCATTGTTAAATTCATCATTATCTACCAAACCTTTATTTTTTTCCCAAGGTAACACCCATTATTAGTCCAAATAAATAGTGTTCCTAGCAAGGTACTTTCAGAAATGCTGTATAAGAAATGTAATATAATATTAAACAATATTCAATGAGTGTTTATTGAATTTCCATGATATACTACTACTACTACTACTATAAGTAAAGAGACAGAGAGAGTAAGGGAAGGAGAGAGGGAAAGAAAGGATGTAGAATATGGCTAAGGTGAGGTAGTGAGATAGAGAGGAAAAATATTCCAGCTTGGGAAATGTCTTTAGAAACATTATTTTTAGTTAGGTTTTTACTGTTTTTTCCCACAAGAATAAAAGCTCCATGAAAGTAGAAACAGTGTTTGTTTTCCCTTCAGATGTTGCCCCAGATAATGAGAATGTTTTATAGAACACTAGAGGCCTGGTGAACGAATTCGTGCACGGGTGGGGTCCGGCCGGCCAGCCGAATGGCCCCAATGGGGGCCCATTGGGCCGGGCTGGCCAGGGTGAGGGGCCGCAGGTAGTTGGCCGGCTGGCCCCGCCCCCGGTCTGGGTGTTGGGGGCAGATCAGGGGTGGGGCCAGCAGGGGGGCAGGCCCAATCGGAGCCTGGATCAAGCTGATTGGCTGCTGTAGTGTGTGTCATAGCCACTGGTCGTTCTGGTCGTTCTGCTGTTCCAGTTGCTGGGCTTTTATATATATATAGATTTTATGCACACACACACACACACACACACACACACTAACACAACCCACAAAACAAAACAAAACAAAAATGATGAATAAAAGGAACATAAAAATATTTAGTCAAGTTGAGCATATATTGAAAAAGTTTAACATAGATGTAAAGTTAGAATATATAGGAGAAAACAACTTTTGATTCATTACCACTTGTTACAGACTAAATATTTGGTCCCCCTAAAATTCTTATGTTGAAACTCTAATCCCAAGTGTGGATATATTTGATAATGTGGTCTCTAAGGCAGTACATTAGGTTAAATGAGGCCATGAGTGTGGAACCTTGATCCAATTAGATTGGCTCCTTATAAAAAGAGATACCAGAGAGCTGACTCTATCTCTCTCTGGTGGAGATGCACTTAGAAAAGACTTTGTAAGGACATAGTGAGAAGGTGGCCATTACAAACCAGGAAAAGAGCTCTCGCAAGAAACTAAATTTGCCTTTGATGATTGGCTTCTAGACTTTAGAATTTTGAAAGTATACCTTTCTGTTATTTAGCACCCAGGCAATGGTATTTTCTTATAGCAGCCCAAGAAGACTAAGACACAATGTTTTTAAAGTTAGTATATATTTTATGTCAAATGGGGAACCATTTAGTTTTTAAGCAAGAGAGTATTAGGAAATCACTCCAGCTGCATGTGGAAGGTGGTTGTAAGCTATTGTGGAGAAGTGGTCACGAGAAAGTTTAAATGCATTTAAAGATGTAGATTGGCAGAATTTTATATCAATTCCATGACATGATGAATTGTTAATATGTCTTAAATTTGTTGATTAAGTGAGGATGGTAGCATTCAAGTTTGGGTTGCTGGAGAAAGCTGAGGGGCTGTGTTGGTCATATTGAGTTTGATGTTGTGAGATATCCAGTGACGACATCCAAGAAAGAGTCCAGTATGTCTGATACTCAAAAATATTACTCTTCATTGAAATTTATGTATGAATTTAATCCATAAAAAGATTCTGTAAAAAGAGTAGGAAAGAGAACATAGAAGATAGGTATAAGGAAGAAGACAATTTGGAGAATTAGGAGAAAGATTGGTGTGTAAATAAAAACAGTACTCACCTCCTCCCACAATCACATCAAAATTACAACTAAACTACAGAACAACCATCATTCAGAACTGGCTTACATCAAGCTGGATGGAAGTCCTAAAACTAATGAATTAAAGAAGCCTCATGGGGACTGGTAGGAGGTGAAGAGACGTGGAACAGGTTCGTCCCACACCTACTGTGTGGCGGATAAAAATCAGCAGGGATATCTCATCTGCTGAAGTCCTCCCTGAGGAACAACAGGTCCCAGCCCCATTACAGGCCACTGAGTCCAGGGTTCCAATGCTGGGAAGAGAAGTGCCTATAACTTCTGGCTGCAAAAACTAGTGGGGATTGTGGCTGAGAAAGACAAGCTGCTGAATTCCTGGTCAGTTCCTCTTCAAGGGCCCACACATGGACTTACTTAGGCTCACTCTCTCTAAGCTCCGCAGCAGTTCTCAACCTGTGGGTCGCGACCCCTTTGACGATCGAACGACCCTTTCACAGGGGTCGCCTAAGACCATCCTGCATATCAGATATTTACATTACGATTCATAACAGTAGCAACATTACAGTTATGAAGTAGCAACGAAAATAATTTTATGGTTGGATCACAACATGAGGAACTGTATTTAAAGGGCCAGGAGGTTGAGAACCACTGCTCCAGTGCTTAGACAGCAGTTCAAGAGGCACCAGAGATACAAGGAATTGAATTATCTGGCATGGAAGCAAGAGCTGGAGGGCAGCTTTCTCCCAGACAGAAGTGCTGGCAGAGGCCATTGTTCCTTTGATGAACCCTCTCCCCCTCCCCCCCGCCCCCACCACACACACACAAAGCCAGCAGGCCTACACCATATCTGAGTCTCCATAAAACTGGCTCACATTGTCCCACTCTGGTGATGCCTTGAAGCCCTGCCCCATCCAACTTGTGAGCCCACCCATATAAATGGTCTGTCTTGACTTATGTTCCAGATTTTCCTAAAATCTCTCAAGCAAGCAGCATCTGGCCTCAGTGAGCACCCTACCTCTCACTAAGTGGCCGGAGGCATAGCACTATCAGCAGCTTGCCTTGGTTCACAGCTTGGCCCAGGCAGTCCCAAGCCAAGCACAGATAGCAGCCATCTGAAGGTCACTTTGAGCTCATTCTAGGTGGCTCCAGGCACAACACAGGTGGCGGGTGACTTGGTGTGCACTTCCTGGGAGGACCCAGGGCCAGCTCACCAAGAGGAAGACTTCAGACCATGTAAAAGCCTCACCTCTATAAACAACACATTCAAGGGGTGGACTCAGCAGGCACCAGAGCCCACTGAAGTAAGCCCAGCTCTATGCAGTGAATTCTGGCACAGCTGATCTCTCACAGGGGTCAGAGGTCAGTGGTCAGTGGTCATAGCCAGTCCTTGCAGCTGATTGGCCTGGGAGTAAATACATCTCATTGATGTACCAACAGCTATCAAGGCTCAACTCAACTACAACAGAAGGTGTACACAGTCCACCTTGTGTGCCACCTTGGGTGACTGGAGAGGCAAGGCACTGGACCCTAAGAACACCTACTACATTAGGTCATTCTACCAAGCCTGGAGACATAGAAGCTCCTCCTAATACATAGAAATAAACACAGGGAAGTTGCCAAAAGAAACACCCCCAATGAAAGAACAGAACTAACTCCAGAAAAATAAATTACCAAAATGGAGACAAGCAATCGCAGGGTTCAAATCAGTGGTTAGGAGGGTGCCCAAGAAACTTACTGAGAACTTCAACAGCATAAAAGATGACATGGAAACCATAAAAAGAACCAGTCAGAAATGAAGGATACACTAACTGAAATGAAGAATAATTTACAGGGAGTCAACAATAAAGTAGATGAAGCCAAGAATCAAATCAGTGATTTGGAATATAAGGAAGCAAAAAAACACCTAATCATTACAGCAAAAAGAAAAATTTCCAAAATAGTAATGATAGGGTAGGAGCTTCTGGGAAAACTACAAACATACCAATTTTTGCATCATGGGGATGCTGGAAGAAGAGAGAGAACAAGAAATTAAAAACCTATTTCAAAAAATAATGACAGAAAACATTCCTAACTAGATGAAGGAAATAGACATACAAGTCCAGGAAACACAGAGAATCTGAAACAAGATGAACCCTGAGAGGCTCACAACAAGAAACATCATAATTAGAATGCAAAAGGGTAAAGATAAGAGAGAATCTTAAAAGCAGCAAGAGAAAAGCAGTTAGTTATCTATAAGGGAACTCTCATAAGACTGTCAGCTGATTTTCAAGAGAAACTTTGTAGGCCAGAGTGATTGACAAGAAACATTCAAAGTGATGACAAGCAAGGACCTACAACCAAGATTACTTAGAAATGAAGAATAGATAAAGAGCTTTCCAGACAAGAAAAAAATAAAGGAATTCATCATCACCAAACCAGTACTATATGAAATTTTAAAGGGTATTTTTTAAGATGAAGGAAAAAAACAAACAAAAATGTGAACAGTAAAATGGCAATAAATACATATTATCAACTATTGAATATAAAAAAATAAATGAACAAGCAGAACAGAAACAAACTCATAAATACAGAAAACATTTTGACAGTTGCCAGATGGAAGTGAGGGTTGGAGGGATGGGTATAAAAAGGTGAAGGTATTAAGAAGTACAAATTGAACATTACAGAATAGTCATGGGGCTGTAAAGTACAGCATGGGGAATATAGTAATAATATTCTACTAACTATGTATGGTATCAGATAGATGCAAGATTTAGTGGGATGATGCCTTATTAAGTTATGTAATGTCTATTCACTGTGGTGAAACTAATAAAATATATGTCAACAGTAATTAAAAATTTAAAAAATAATTTTAAAAAATAATTAGAAGAGGGCAAAGAGGTTGTACTAAAATATGTCTAATCATAGAGTGGAAAGATAAAGCAAGGAGATTTTGAGGAAAAAATAGTAAAAGAAAAAATTTCAAAACTAGGAATATGATAAATGGTTTCAAATTGGACATAGTATATTTCTTCAAAATATGAAGAAAACTATTTTCTTTTTCTGAACTTGTTACAAAGAGCAAGATGTGGGTGATGTGATTTTGGTAAAAATTACAAATTTCTACTTATAAAATAAATAAGTTCTGGAAATGTAATGTACAACATGACACTATAACTACTAATACCATTTTGTATGTTCAAAAAGCTAAGATAATAGATGTTAAAAATTCTCATTAGAAGGAAAAAATAAATTTGTAACTAAACTTGTGCTGATCATTGTGCAATATATATACATATATTAAATCATCATGTTGTACATCTTAAACTTACACATTAGCACATGTCAATTATATCTCAATAAAGCTGAAAATATGAAGATTTAAATATTCAAGTATTTATTCCACTTATCAAAATTTAATTTCAAAACCAAAAAAGTAAAACCATAAATACCCTGTTAGCTCTCTATATGTAGAAATCCTTCTAATCCTATATAATCAAAGCCTAGTTGGCGTCGTGCAATGTTGTGACAAGATGGCCACCATGATGTCATCACAAGATGACCGCCCCCAATTGTCACAAGATGGCCACCCCCTTGTCGTCACAATATGGCCGCCACAAGATGGTCATCACAAGATGGCCGGCAAGGGAGGGCAGTTGTGGGCAATCAGGCCAGCAGGGGAGGGCAGTTGGGGGTGATCAGGCAGGCAGGTGAGCGGTTAGGATGCAGAGTTCTGGATTGTGAGAGGGATGTCCGACTGCCAGTTTAGGTCCAATCCCACTGGCAGTCAGACATTCCCCAAGAGGTCCCAGATTGGAGAGGCTGTAGGCCGGGCTGAGGGACATCCCCCCCCCACATCGTCAGAAGATGGCTGCCACAAGATGGCAGCCCCCACGTCGTTACGAGATGGCCCTGGTGTCCAGGGTGGGGGGGCGGTGCGGTAGCAGAAGGACTGAGAGTGTGCACCAGGCCTCTAGTATGAAATATTATTTTACTTTTCAGGATACATTTATCATCCAAAATCTTATTAGCTTACATCAATCCCCTTGCTTAGCATGGTTTTATGAGTAACTCCTATACAAGTACAGGAGTTACTTATTTGCAAAGAATATCTAATTTGTATTATATAAAACATTGTCAATTATTTGACAACAAATATTTCCCTATTACAAAAATATAAGGGTACAAGAAATAGTTTTAATTAAAATGAACGGTGAGTAAAGTCTGAACCCCAATCACAAAATTAAATTAGCTAAAAAATTATAGGTTTTCTAATAACAATATGGTAGTTTGAATACTAAATTTTAAATTTCTGATTATTTGAGTGTGTTTGATTTTTTATTTTATAGTTAAACTAGAGGCCCGGTGCATGAAATTCATGCATGGGGTATGGTGCCTAGGCCTGGCCAGTGATCAAAGCGTGAGCATCTGGCGTGGAAGGGTAGGTCCCAGCTGATCTCTGAGCCCTGGGCAGCACCTGTGCCCCCGAGCCCCTGCAAGCCCCCCCACCTCCACCTGAGTCACAGTGCCTGAGTCCACATGCGGAGATGCGGTGAGCGTGGCTGAACGCTGCAGGCTGGGACACTGCATGGGCCTCTGGGCTGCCCAGTGGTGCTGCAAAAAAGCCAGGTGTGCAGCTCACTCTCTCCCTGCCAGCCTTGCAGACCAGCTCCTACACAAACCCACAGGGAGCCTGACTGGCCCCTGTAGTCTTGAAAGCTGCGGCCTGGTTCACCCAGAAGATGCTGCATGGGTGCAGGGCAAGCCCTGGCAGGTGCCTGGCACCTGAGCACAGGGGCTTCCATGGCACGCTAGCCCTGGTCTCCTGGGGGGAGGGTAGCAGGAGGACTGGAGAGAGAGCTCAGGCAGACACTCAGCATTCTCACCACACCTACATCCCTGTCACCCCCGCCCCCCAGGTAGCAGGGAGAGAAGTCGCAGCATGTCGCCAATGCCCACCATGGTTCCACGCAATCCCCAGGTGGTCAGGCGCACATCATAGGGAGTCTACTCCTGGTCAAATGACCACCCGAGGGGACAATTTGTATATTAGGGTTTTATTATCCTATATAATAAAAGCTTAATATGCAAATCAACCAAACCGCAGAACGACCAGTGGAACAAAAGGTCACTACGACGTGCACTGACCACCATGGGGCAGACGCTCAACACAGGAGCTGCCCCCAGCCTGGAGGCCCCAGGCCAGCCAAGGCGGGTGCAAGTGGGGGGTCCCCCGATCACCCCGCCAGTTTCCCCCCAGAGAAGGCGACAGGTGGTGGCGGTGGGGGGCGGGGCCGGTGATGGGCGGTGCCAGGCCAGCCAAGGTGGCTGCCAGTGGGGGGCCCCCAATTGCCCCGCCCATCACCCCACGATAGGTCCTGATCTCTGGTCAGGCCGAGGGACCCTACCCATGCACTGGGCCTCTAGTATAGGATAACTTACATAGGCTCATTTTAAAATACTCTCTTCTGAAATTCAAATGTATCTTAAGTACCATCACCAAGATGACGGCAGCAAAATATGGAAGAAAATTATTTTCCTCCTATTTCAGCTTAAAAATGAGATTCTTTATTCTTAAATGTTTCTGGAGATAAAATGCAAGATATTAATATAAGCAATAAACAGCATTTTCCCATAAAATCTGTAGAGGAAACAAAAGAAAATGCATTTCAATGGAACAGAGAATGTTGAGTAAAAGAGAGGAAAACTAACTGAGCAATAAAGTTTTTAACTAGCTTCAGCAGATTTGGAGGTGTTTGTAAAACAGGTGCTCATTTTTTTAGTAGTTCACAGTCTATTTAAAGATGCTTTTTTTGATTAGATAAACCATATGAGTTTACAGGTGTTTGAGAGCCTAAAGGTTTTACAATTTTTTATAGCTTCTTTTAAAAACAGAATGTAAAATTATAAATAATAAATTAGGTAATTTCTTTCCATTCATTTACATTGAGAAATGAAATGACAAATTACAAATTGTAAAATGCTTATTAATACCACAAACATCATAAAATATAGAAAAATAATTATTAAATGAATCTCCTGATACATCTCTAATTGTTCTCATATTTTGGCTTGCATTTTCATATTTCCTTTTTATATGACCATGACTTTGTAATAAAATTTTCTATAGAAAATAGAAAGGTAATTCAGTATTTCTTCTATTCTAATTGATCAAAATTTTATTGTTATTAAGATTTGACTCAACAATGTACTTTCTCATCACTTCAGATATGTTACACAAACTAGAAATTCTGGTAATTTCTCTTTTGCATAATTTCCATCAGAAAAATTAAAAGAAAAATATTATGAATAATTATTTAATATAGTCCTGATAGGAGAATTTGATTAGGGATTAATTAAAAGTAAATCCTTCACTTTTAATTTTGATCATGGAATGTTTGGAAAATTTTTCATGACTAACTTCTTACTCTGCTCATTTCAAACTTTTTTTCTCTTCCACTGTGTACATACATCTGATGCGAGGGACCAGGAGGCATGTTCTAGCATGATAAGCTCTCTGGCCCTGCCCATCGTGTTCTGATGCTAGGTAAGATGGCATAGTGGAAATCTTCTATACCAGATACTTACCAATAACCTGCTCACTGCAATTCATATGAAGACATTCTTCTACACCTTAACTAAATGTAACACAAATTCACTTTTACTTTCCTGAATCCCCCAAATGCTCACAATCACTCCATCAACATGACTGCTTATAATGTATGGGATTTTTACTGTAATTAAAGATTAAACTTGTAATTTTTAAAAAATATATGACCATTTGAACACATTGCCAGAATTTCACCCAAGGCCCAGGAAGAGGCCCCTGAGAGTGAGTAGCCTGAAAGTTAAGCTTCATTAGCTTCACATTAATCTACTTCTGGGCTTCTATTCTTCATCACACATTTTTATGACTACTAAAAACAGCTTCTCAGTAATGAAAATAATACATGATATATTTCAGTGACTGGCAAGGTGATTAATTATAGGGTGAAATCTGGGTTATTCTTCATGAGGAAATAATTGCTATGATTATCTTTAGACCTGATATGCATTTGAATAAAGTATTTTTTTAAATGTTCTAATTGTCTTGATTTTGTAAAATCTTCAAATCTCATTCTTCTTATGGAAATTGGTTCTTATAATATACTAAAGGCCCAAAGCACAAAATTTGTGCAAGAGTATGCCTTCCTTCCCCTGGCTGCTGGTGCTGGCTTCCAGGACTGGCTTCCCTCTGGCACTGAAACTGGGACTTCCTTTGCAGCCCCAGCTTCATCCGGAAGGTCGTCCGGAAGGATGTCTAAAAGGATGTCCAGTCTAATTAGCATATTACCCTTTTATTATCTTACTAGTAGCCCGGTGCACGAAATTCGTGCACCGGGGTGGGGGGGTGGAAAGGGACCCCTCAGTCTGGCCTTCACCCTCCCAATCAGGGACCCCTCAGGGAATGTCCAACTACCTGTTTGTGCCCACACTTTTAACAGATAACAGCTCCATTGTTGTTTCTTTCTTATGCTTAAAACCATTGGAATTAGTAGGTATTCAAAGTGTGTATATATTTTGGGGGGACACCCTGTATATCTCTTGTCAGTGGTGAAAGAAACCAACAGCAGATTTGGAACCCCCAGACAGGGAACCTAGCTCATTCCCCACATGTCTCCCCACTTCACTTTCCACCTTCGTGGGCAGCAGGAGTATCGACATTTTCTCTCATTAATTCGGAAAAGCACGTCCTGTCACCCGTTGCCCGGCAGGAGTGCGCTAGACCCCAAGCAAGCGAGGCTCAGTCAGGGCAGCCTTCGCTCATGGGTGCTGGCACCCAAAGTGCATTCCTCCTCTACAGTTGCCCCGACTATTCCACTGTTTCACTGAGAGGACGGAATTCCTCTCCGCTTCTGGGTTCTTGATCTTGAATGCTGACCGAAGGAACCTCAGAGAGGGCCGCCCGTGCCCACCAGGTGTGTCTGTCTGCACCTGCTCCTGCCTCAGCACCTGCATTAACCCCCCCAGAGGTGATCTTGTAGCTGCACTGGCCTCCGTGGGAACAGGGCATCACCACTCCGCCCTCTCACTGTCATCTCACAGGTGCCCACCCTCAGCACCCAGAACACCCAGACACTCTCCAAAGGATGTGAGCGCATCAGAGGGGATGTGTGCACATCCTGTGGGGGTGTTAGGCATGCCGGGTTGATGGAAGTGCGGTGGAGAGGCGGGGGCAACTTGTGCACGCCTTGGTTTGCAACTGTTGCAGGCATGGGAGGGTGACAGTGTGCTGGGGGATGTTCACATGCCAGGGGGGTATGTGCACACCGGAGGCCTCTGGCTTTGCAAATCCGCAAACCCCCGTGGTGCGGCCAGGAGGACGTCAGTCTGGCCCGCCACGGTAGCTGTCCCTGCGATCCTGCACCTTCTGGGCCAGGAGGCGGATCTTGCGCAGTCACTCCTGGGCACTGATGGCTGCCTCCCCGCCGTGAAGGGTCACGGATCCGAGTCCCGGGACCGTGCACAGCCTCAAACACTGACCCCCGCCTGGCAGGGTCACAGATCCAGGTCCTGGGACCGCGGACAGCCTCAAGCACTGCCTCCCGCCTGGCAGGGTCACGAATCTGGGTCCTGGGACAGCGAACAGCTTCAAGAGCTGCCCCCCGCCTGGCAGGGTCACAGATCCGGGTCCCGGGACAGCGGACAGCCTCAAGCACTGCCCCCTGCCCAGCAGGGTCACAGATCCGAGTCCTGGACTGCGGACAGCCTCCCACGGTGCCCCCCATCTGGCAGGGTCACAGATCTGGGTCCTAGGACCACGGACAGCCTCAAGCACTGCTGCCCCACCCGCAAGGACATGGATCCAGGTCCCAGACCGCGGACAGCCTCAAGCACTGCCCCCCACCCGGCAGGGTCACAGATCCGGGTCCCAGACCGCAGACAGCCTTGCCTGCTGCCTCCTGCCTTCAGTATGCAAATTAGCCGCCATCTTGTTGCTTCAGGGTGGGGGTCCCCACTGGGGTGCCTGGCCAGTCTGGGTGAGGGGCTGAGGGCTGTTTTCAGGCTGGCAGGCGACTGAAGCTCCAAACCTCTCCTTTTTTTCTTTTTTTTTTTGTTCTGGCATTTATTTACCTTCTATGCCTGTCACTGGAGCTGAGAGCTGGCTTTCTCTCTGAGGCTCAGCTGCTGAAAGCAGATTTCTGGCCTTTGTTTACCTTCTGTATTTGAATCAATGTTGCCGTCTTGCTGGCTGAAGCCTGTCCTGCTGGCTGAAGCCTGGCTGACTGAAAGCAGGTTTCTGGGGTTTTGTTTAGCTTCTATATTTGTTACAATGTTTCAAACTGCAAGCTCAGAGGCCGGCAAGGCAGGCAGGGAAGCTTGGCTTCCTCCGTCACTGAAGCAAGCAAGCCTCCCTGTTAGCTTCAAGCTGCCTGGCTGCTGGCCGCCATCTTGGCTGGCAGTTAATTTGCATATCTCCCTGATTAGCCAATGGGAAGGGTAGCGGCTGTAGGGCTAATTACCATGTTTCTCTTTTATTAGATAGGACTAGAGGCCTGATGCACAAAAATTCTTGCAAGAGTAGGCCTTCTTTCCTCTGGCTGCCAGCATCGGCTTCCCTTCGGCACCCAGGACCCCGGCTGGCTTCCCTCAGGCTGCCTGCAGCCACCCGGGACCCAGGCTGGCTTCCCTTGGCCCTGGCTTCGTCATGAAGGACATCCAGAATGACGTCCAGAAGACGTCCAGTCTAATTAGCATATCACTCTTTTATTATTATACTTATGAGCTCTTAAAATAAATTATTTTAATGATGGCTAATTAATAGAATGTCAAAGATTATATTTGCACTTTATATTTTTCCTTTAATAATGTCACCTTTTCTTAAGAAATAAAACTATTGTGAAATATTAAAACTATCATAAAAGTATAAATAAAAATGTATTAATGTTATTATTAAGGAATATTCACTTTCATTTTCATAAAGGGTTATTTCATGTAAATCAATCAAGCCTCAACTGATTATAACAGATAATAATGTGTAGAAAGAGAAGTTCTTAAAAATATATTTATTGGGTTGACATTGGTTAATAAAATTATGTAAGTTTCAGGGATACAATTCTATAATACATCATCTGTATATTATATTGTGTTTACCATCCCAAGTCAAGTTTCCTTCTATCTCCATTTATCCCCCCTTTACCTTCTTCTAATTCCCCTCATCCCACTGCCCTCTGGCAATCACCATACTTTTGTCTGTGTCCATGAGTCTTTCTTCTTCTTCTTTTTTTTTTTTGGCTTAATCCCTTCATCCTTCTAACCCAGTCCCCAAGCCCCTCCCCTCTGACAGCTAATAGTCTGTTCTCTATATCCATGAGTCTGTCTCCACTTTGTTAATTTTGTTCATTAGAACCCACATGTAAGTGAAATCATATGGTGCTTGTCTTTCTCTGCTGGCTTATTTCACTTAGCATAATGCTCTGCAGGTCCATCCATGCTGTTGCAAAGGGTAAGATTTCCTTTTTTACTGCTGAGTAATATTCCATTGTGTAAATGTATCACAGCTTTTTTATCCATTCATCTACTGATGGGCACTTGAGCTGCTTTCAAATCTTGGCTATTATAAATAACACTGCAATGAACATAGTTATTTTGCTTGAAAACACAGTATGACAATTTCAATGCAATAAAGCCTATTTGTGTATTACCACTTTCATGCACTTACTTTGGTAAATAAGTAATGAGAAATGAATCCATGCAAGTTACAAAAGGACTTCTGAGAGCACTAACATGTAAACGGAGTTTTAGAATTAGCACCTTGGGCTGTAGCAAACCAAATAAATCTCTAGTGACTTGGTGAACATTTTCCCTTCAGCATTGAATTTAGTGAAGTTTTTTTCCTGATACACTTTAAGTGTGGGCTTAGTTCATTTTTTTCTATTCCATAGTGAATATTAAGAGCCATTTTCAGAAATCAGATCTGCATTCTCCAAGGAGAAATATTCTAAATAAATACAAGAAGCCTTCCAAGGAAGTCTTATGGGCTATTAATAATGACTCATGTAAACCAATCTTCTGTTGAAGATGTTTTTGAATCTTTAGTGATTCTCCTTGTGATTTATATTTTCAAAACTATGTCTGAAAAAGTAAAAACTATATTGCACAGGATAATTATTTATGGAATTCTACAGCAGTATCCAGACTCCAGAGCAAAGACTGTGGGATTTGGACATGATTTCTCTAACATGAGGAATTCATAAAAATCTATTCAGTTGTATTTAAACAATACATGAATCTAAAGTAGTCCATATTCTAGGAAACAAAAAATAGGCAATAAAGTTGATTCATATTATAACTACTTAAAAAGTATAGAGATGCTCTTGATAAGAAATTTTTTAGTGTCCAAGAGTTATCATTAATAATTTATTAATTTTTGAAGCTAAAGTGGATCTTCTGTTAGAAAAATCTTCCACTAAAATAAGTTGACCGCAATGTGTTTGTAATTTGTGTTTGTATCAAATGAGAACATTACTATGCTTGGTCAAATACATCATAAACAATCCTAATTGAGTAGTTAAATTTTCATCTTTAGAACAATGTATATAAAACATAAATTTGTTAGAATGATATATGAAAAGCAGTTTCTTTATAAAGTTATTAGACCATATAAATGCTATATACTGAGTAATATCTAGACTGCAAAAGTATATTATTATGTAAATATACCTCAAAGTATTCTACATTAAGTAGGTGGAAATAGGGAGGCTTTTTAAATATATGCATGACTATATGACAAGTAAGTGACTCCGTAACATATTTCTTAAAATTTTTGAATGAAGTATGTAAGCCAATTGCCCAAGAAGGTGCTTATATGATGATGAACACATAGGACAATGTAAAGTTAAGTAAAAATATCCAGAGTGAGCAGCACTTCAAAAGCAGCTTGTTCCAGCTTCTGGAATTTGGTGGAATCTGCCTTTGATTATGGCAGTGGGCATAATATGGGAATGTTTTGCCAAAATTCAGAAGTGGCAAATTCCAGTGTCTTCAAAAGCTGGGAGAGAATCATAAATATGTGAAGCCAATAGGAAATTGTGGGCAGTGAGTTGAAGTAGAAAGAACCTATTCCTACTAAAATCACTTGACTCCATTATTTTTTTTTAAAAAAAATACGTTTTTATTGACTTTTTAGAGAGAGAGAAAGGGAGAGGGAAAGAGAGATAGAAACATCATAAGAGAGAAACATAATTGGTCACCTGCCTCCTGCCCACCCCCTGCTGGGGATCAAGCTTGCAACCTGGGCATGTGCCCTGACTGGGAATTGAAATGATGACCTCTTGGATCCTGGTTTGACACTCAACCGCTGAACCACACCGGCTAGACTGAATACATTCTTTTAAACATCATGTAGCTGGCTACAGATGGACCACAGGCCCTGAGTTTGTTATTCTCTTCCATAATGACTTATATTAAATTGGGAAAAGTTAAGGTATTTATTTTCCCTTTAGTTACCTCCTAAAAGCTAGGAACCATGATATACTCATTTTTAAAGAGATTTTAAAATAAATTTTAAGGCATAATTTGCACACAATAAAATGTACTGATTTTAAGTGTTCAGTTCAGTACAACCACACTAACCTGATACCAAAAACATACAAGATATCATAGGAAAAGAATACAGTAATTTAGATACAATAATTCTTAAGAATTGTCTTAGTAAATTGAAATCAAATATGTATAATTTACTTTATGATATTGTACTAGAGTCCATAAACTGATATATTATGTAGAATAATTGCATCTAGATTTGTAAATGGAATGAAAAAATCATTTTCTCATATCCTAATTCATGTCAAGATTATTAGAGATTGAAAAAAATAGATTAGAGATTTCTCCACTTTATTTTGTAGTATATATGTCGTAATATATACTTCATGTGTACATCAAAGTTTAGTAAGGATCACTTGTAAAGCAAATAAATGCATAAATAAATAAATAAATAAATAAATAAATAAATAAATAAATAATTCTAAGTTGTCCTTATTATCCAGAAGAAGGTGTCTCAGGATGGAAAGAGCAGTTTTAGATGGAAATCTTACATTTTCCTTTAGGCATGAGCAATTTCTAATCATCATTGCTGAAGAAAGACCTGATGTAAATCAGATTTGTATTTTACTATAGGCACTCTATTTTATTCTCATGTGGCAACTTTTATAATTGTCTTTTCCCCTTTGTATATAAAATGTCACACCAATAAACAATGTCTTTCATTTCTTCATGAATTTGCTAGAATGTGACTCTGTGACATTCTAATTTTCATCATTCTTATTTGTCAAGGAGTAACTCAATGGCCCATTTCAATTAGGAAATATATATCCTCCATTTCTGTAAACATTTCTTACATTATTAAAACATTTTTTCTCCCTTTTGTAGTTTTTGTTACCCCTTTGTAGTTTCTATTAGTCAGTTGCTGATTCCTCTAAATTGACTTACTAAAGTTTTTTTAACAACTTTTCAATCTTTCAGCATTATTTATTTCTAATCTTTTCTGATCTTTTTCTTCTCGATCTATGGATGAATTCTCTTACTCTTTAGTTACTATTTGAAGGCAGTTTTGTGAGGTGCTGTTTTCTGTAAAGGCCTGTTGATGTTCTTTTATATTTCCTTCTTTCCTGAGACATATTTTTATTTATGTTTGTTGGGCTTCAGTTCCCCTTCCAGGATGCCGGGTAGTGGATGGAGAAGATATTGGAAGTCATAGGCATATAGGAGAGTCTTTATTACAGACTAAGTAGCCATTAGACAAAATAGTTCTTCAAAGTAGCCTTACAAAGTAGCCACACAAAGCAGCCCGTGCTAACACAGTAGCAAACACAGGAGCCATAGGAGCCAGCACCGTAGTCCAGCCCTATATAAAAGCAGTCTCTTATCACCTGGTCAACAACACATCCTTTTACCAACTTCGACAAAAGAGGCTTCTCGCCAATTAGTGACATCAATACTTGGGCTACAGAAAGGCATGCTTGCTCATTGCGTACAGTACAATCACTGTGCTTGCTTTTGCACCTGCCTATGACAAATTGGCCTTGAGTATCCGGCGTACTTTCATTGCAGTTCCCACAACTTGCTTTTCTGTTTCATATGGCTGTTTTCAAATATGTACTTATCCTTTATTGTCCATTTATGTTTAATCACTCAAAAACAAAAAAAGAAAGCACAGTTGGGATTCTCATTTTGGATGTGGCATATTAGCCTATGGTCTTCAGATTAACATGATTTAATATTGATACTATTGAGATTATTCAGTCTCTAGTATAAAGTACTCTGTGTCTTTTTCTCCCCTTCTTTTTTTCTTGATTATTACTAGAAGATCTGTCCAAGAGGCTTTATAAGTTAAAAAATATTGACTTTTCATATAAATACTTAAGCATATTATGCTATTTTAAACTCTATCACCCTGCCCTACCACTGCACAGTGGCCATTTCTAATTCCTACATTTCCCAGGGATCCTTTTTGGCAGATCGTCTTGAATGGATGCCAAATTTACTTATTTCTAGTTTTCAAAATCCATTTGTCTTTATTTTAAAAAATTGGAAGAACTTTTCTCAGTGTTCAGTTTCTTACCTCCTCTCCCTTGCCCCCAAATTTATCAAAGCGTACCAATTCTATACTTTTTATTATATAAATCATTCAGTATTACAGTCAGACCAAAAGATTTTACATTAAATTAAACAAATTTAATTTATTTGGATTATTTTTACAATTGTTCTACCTATCACTGGTTTCTGCTAGGTATTATTAGTATTATTACTGTTTAGTTAGTACTTTTAAGATTAAAAAGAGAAATCAGGTCTTTCCCTATGATCAAATGTACACATTGACCTATTATTTCATTTTTTCTCTTTCTTCTATAATAGAAATATATTAGCAATCCTTGTTTACTTAGGTCTTTTATCTTCTTTTCATCATTTCTTCACCTCCATTGTACCTACTTTTATCAATCTTTTAATCAAATTTTCTATTTGTCTACTGCAGTGGTCGGCAAACTGCGGCCCCTTGAGTGTGGCTCTTCCACAAAATATCACGTGCGGGCGTGCACGTACAGTGCGATTGAAACTCCGTGGCCACACTCAAGGGGCCAAAGAGCCGCATGTGGCTCGCGAGCCACAGTTTGCCGACCACAGGTCTACTGTATAAGACTGTTTAAAGTCTGAAATGATTGAAGAGTTATTTATGCATATCAGCCAAACTCTCCAGGTAACCCCTCTTTTCCTCATGGAGGTCATTTGAGATAATGCGGTCAGAATTGCTTATTGAAAACATTTTCAGCTCTCTTGATTCATATTTTAGAATTTAATCTGAGAAGTACTGTAATTATACAGATTTCTCTCCCCCTTCATGAGAAAAGCATATCACTGGGCAATGAAAATGTTATAAATTTTGTTTGTTTGTTTCAGAGGAAAATTGATATAAATCTCAACTCTACCACTTCCTGCATTAACTTCTTTGAGCTTAAATTTCCTCTCCTATAAGAATAAAAGTGACAATCTCTGAGATTGCTACAGAAATTTCCAGAAGAAAATATCTATAAATGAAAACATCATGTACAACTTCTGGATTATAGGAACCAATAGAAGCCATTTAACATGTACCTGAATAAACTTAAAAAGATACTTTTTATCAAAGATTAATCAAAGAACTTATATGTATACTAGTGGCCTGGTGCAGAATCATGCATATTGAAAGGAAATTAATTAGAAGAAATATTTTAATATTGCTATTTTCCCTTTCTTTATAATAGAAGTGTCAGAGATGAAAGAAAATTAGTAAAATGTAAATGAAAATATTATATAAATTGATTAATAAACAATAACAACATGATATAACAACAAAGACATGATATGAAAACAACAAAAACGTGATATAAAAACAACATTGATAAAAACAATGACTGATAAATTGATTAAACATATTCTAATATTTCCCTGCATACCACATTAAGAGTAAAAACACTTTCAGAGTGCTTGACTATTTTCCCTTGTAATGAAGTATTTACAACTTTAACTTTAATATCACACACTCTTTGAACTCGAGAGAAAGCAACATATAACTGACCATGTCTGAAAATGGGTTCAGGTAGGAATATTCCTACTGTGTCTAGAGTTTGTCCTTGTGATTTATTAATAGTCATCACAAATGCTGGCATCACGAGAAACTGTCTTCAAATTCATTTAAATGGGAGGCCAGTGTCAGATGGCTTACTTCTTTTCAGTCGGGTCAAGTTTCTATACTTCCTGAATCTCTGTTTTCTGGCTAATGAAAAGAAAATAGGATTCAACTGAGTCTCCTATCTACCTACTCCAGGACTTCTATAGAATCAAATGAGACAAACATTTGGTTAAAGTGTGAAGTGTTTGCACCTGGCTGTAAAGCAAGTCATGTTCCTGGGCTGAAGAAACTACAAGGAAGCTGAAGAAACTCCAAGGAGGCTAGTCGCTAGTGAGAGGAAGCCAGGCGTTGCTACGTGATGTCATTACCCAGCACCCTGGGCTGGACTGGGCTATGGGCTGCATTTTGCGCCATGGGGTCTTGACAGCGTTGGCTGCAATTTGGTGGGGTGTCGCTCAGGGGTGGTGGCGGGGCCTGTGTCCCACTTGGGGGAAGCTGAGTGTTGGCACCAGGTCCATGGTGCCATTTATTTTTAAATGGCCAGTGCATGTCATGGCAGCTCCTGCATTGAGCATCTGCCCCCTGGTGGTCAGTGTGTATCATAGCTACCGGTTGGAGAGAAGGATGGACACTTAGCCTTTTACATATATAGATATATATAACCCATGGGCACAGACAGTAGTGCGGTAGACCTGGGGAACGTGGGGTTGAGGGGTTTAATGGGAGGGGGAGGAAGGGGGGCATTTTTCAACAATAAAGATAAATTTAAATAAAAGTAATACAGGTACAAAGTAAATATGGGCATGAGGAATTCATGAATATACAAAGTGTGGCCTATTTGGATTGAAAAAATATTAAGTAAATTATTGATGAGTTTCCGAGGAAGTATCTATTTGGCCTGGACATAAATATGTCCCTAATTGTAGAATGTTATAATACTGTAACTTATCTTAATGAGAAACCTCAGTGGAAGACTTTAATGATACAATTATTTTTTCCAATAAAATAACAATTAGTTCAGTATTGTGCTAATTGTTATTAATATAGGATATTGACAGTGCTTAAAAGCTAAGTATCGAGTTACTTAAGAAAAAAAATATGTCACAGGACAACTTTACACATACAGAACTGATGACTTTATTATGCTGGGGGAATAAAACATTTAATCTAAAATTTTCTAAACTTTTTAAATTAACAGACTTTTATTTTTGAACAGTTTTCAATTTATAGAAAAAATGCCTAGAATTTTTCTGTGCCCTCCTCACTTTCTTACATAAAGATTTCCCTGTAATTATCACCTTGTATCAGTGTGGTGCATTTGTTATAATTAATGAACCAGTTTGATATGTTATTATTTACTAAAAACCATGGTTTATATTAAGATTCACCTTTTGTATTGAATGGTTCTATGGGTTTTGACAAATGCCTAGTATAATGTGTCCATGATTACAGTATTATTCAGAATAATTTCATGACTATAAAATATTCTGTACTCAACATATTCATCATCCCTTTCCCCCTCCCATGAAATCATATCAACCATTATTCTTTTTACTGTTTAGTTTTGCCTTTTCCAAAATACCATCTAGTTGGAATAATAATACTTGCAGACTGTATTTTTTCACTTATGAATATGCATTTAAGAATTCTCCATGTCTATTTGTGGCTTCATAAATAATTTCTTTTTATCATGGAATAATGTTCTAATATACAGATACCAATGTTTGTTTATTCATCCACCTATTGAAGACCATCTTAGTTGCTTCTGCTTTTTCACAATTATGAGTAATGCAGTTATAAACATTGTGTTCAGGGTCTTTTGGATACAGGTTTACAACTCATTTCAGTAAATAAGTAGAAGACAGATTGGTAAATTGTATTATATGAAAATGTTTAGCTTTCTCAGAAACTGTCAAACTATATTCCAAAGTGTCTGTGCCATTTGCATTCTCATTAGCAAGAAGTCTGTAGCTCCTGATCCTCACCAGCATTTGGTATTGTCACCTGTTGTTTTTTTCCCATTCTGATGAGTGTATATTGGTATCTTATTGTTGTTTTAATTTGCATTTCACTAATGATCTATGATGTTCAACATCTTTTCATATGATTATTGGGTATCTGTATGTCTTCTTTGGTGAGGCAGCTATTTTAATCTTTTGCCCATATTTTAGTTGTTTTTTAAATTGTTGCATTTAACTAGTTCATCACATACGTTAGACAAAAGTCCTTTATTAGATATATGGTTTGCAAATATTTTCTGCCAGTTTTTAGCTTGTCTTTTCACTTTCTTAAAAGTGTCCTTTGCAGAACACACATACTTAATTTTAATAAAGTCTAACTTGTCAACTTATATTTTTTCTGAGTCCCCTTTGGTGTTGTGTCTTAAAACTATTAATCAAATCCAAGGTCACCTATGTTATTTTCTAGAAGTTCAATATCTTTGCATTTTACACATAGATCTGTGATCCATTTTGAATCAATTTTTGGGAAAGTTATTATTGGGCCACAACCTCCTCAAGAGCTTCCTTGGTAACATCTGAAGCTGGCCCATCCCCCATATATAGCAAGCCCAGAGACAGACTGCTCAGGATTGGTAGGCAGCAGGCTCAATAAGCAAGAGAACTTCCTTATGAGGGCTGTCTTGCGTGGTCTCAAGACAAAGACTTTTTCACACCACCTGCTAAATCTTAAAAATTTCTATAGAAGCTCTAATTAGTTTCAGTCACAAACCCAACCTAGATGGTCTCATCACCACATTATTATATCAGGACTCTGTCCTTGGGCAGCTTCTGCTATGGGGAAGGCAAGTGGAACACATGTTCTAAGCACAGGGGAGGGGTTGGGAAGAATCCAGTTGCCTGGTCCAGCTTGCCGGTAAACTGGTGGTTTCTTGAAGATCTTCCCCAATAGATGTAAGGTCTGTGCTTAGGCTAATATTTTGAGGTATTTGGGAATTTAATTCTTTTTCAGTACCATTTGTTTTGAGACTATTTTTCCCCTACTGAATTGTCTTTGTTCCTTATAAAAGATCAATTGATTGTATTTGTGTGGTTCTATTTTTGGGATCTCATTTCCATTTCATTGGCCTATGTTGTTGTTTTGTTTTGTTTTGTTTTTTGGGGGGCAGTTTTTTTTGAGACATAGACATACAAAATTATAGAACTTTAAGGAGTACAACATAATGTTTTGACCTATGTATATTGTAAAACATACTTATACTTAATCAATGCTATATTGATCACTGTACGTTTACATTGAGCTTTGTAATTGGGATAGTCAGTCCTCCAAATTTGTTGTTTTTCAGTGCTGTGTGGCTATTTGGGTCTTTTGCCTTTGTATATAAACCTTATTTTTTTATATTGTACTTTTTTTCTTTCTTTTTTAATATTTCTTCATTGATTAAGTTATTACATATGTGTCCTTATACCCACATAAACCTTAGAGTCAGTTTGCTGAGATCCACATAGCAACTTGTTGGGAGTTTAAGATTGCATATAGATGTATTTGGGAAGAAGTGACATCTTAAATGTATT
Source organism: Myotis lucifugus (assembly GCF_000147115.1). Taxonomy (NCBI): domain Eukaryota; kingdom Metazoa; phylum Chordata; class Mammalia; order Chiroptera; family Vespertilionidae; genus Myotis; species Myotis lucifugus. Next base: position 1,001,181 of record NW_005871402.1, on the reverse strand, counting down.
ATCTGCCTGTCTATTAACATGGAATGGCTCTCCATTTATTTATACCTTCTTACATTTTCTCATCATAATTTGCAGTTTTTTTATAGATTCTGTATACATTTTGTTATAATTATACCTACATATTTTACTTTCTTGATACTAATATACTTGTTATTGTGTTTTTTAATTTTAAATTCCAACAAATAATTATTTATATATAGGAAAAACATTTTACTTTTGTAAATTGACCTCATATCATGCAACATTGTGACAATTGCTTATAAATTCAAGAGGGTTTTTTCTCAATTCTTTGGGATTTTTTTCATGATAATTATCTCATCTATGAATAGACAATTGTATTTATTTATTTTTATTCTGTATCTTTTTTCCCTTGTCTTATGCATCAGCTAAAGTCCTAGTACAATATTGAAGAGGAGAGATTAAAGGAGATATCTGTGCTTCTTTCCCTGTATTAGGAGAAAGGATACAGTTTCTCACTATGAAGTATCATGTTCATTGTAGGCCTTTTGTAGATTTAAAGAAATTAATTAAGAAAGCTTTTCTGTATTACTAATATGCTGAGAGTTTTATCATGAAAGTGTGCTGCATTTTGTCAAATGCTTTTTCCTAAATTTATCTATACAATCATATTATTTTAGGTAACTCAAAACTGATGATAGCCATTCTGACACATGTGAGTAAAGGAGGCAAAAACATACAATGGGGTAAAGATAGTCTATTCCATAAATGTCGTTTAGAATATTGGGCAGATACATGCAAAAAAAATGAATTAGGCTACTAATTAAGCATGAAGGATTGAAAAAGGTGCAGGATGGGATTATCTGGTATTACTAGTAAGAGAGGTCCTTAAAGATGAACCCCAAAGCTCCAGAGCAAAGAATCAAACTCTCCCTTATTAAAGGTAAAATTAAGTTAAATCTGGTTATGTGGGCAATGCAATGACCAATAAAAGGACAGCAGACACACAGGGTTGAGTCCTGAGAATACCATACTGGAAGTCTTAATTAAGCACTTTTCACCTTTTGGGGAAGGGGGAACATGTACAACTAATGAAGTGTATTGATTTGTTTTCCCTAAAATAACCAGCAATCTCAAGTACAAACATTAATTTCCCCCCCAAACATCAATGGCCAAATGATGCCTATGCCAGCAGATGACAGGCTGATTGAGAGAAATCTGTGTCTTCCATAAGGAATCTGGTCCTTACTTTGATTAAATGATGTCCATCATAGATTCTTATGTCACCAATTAGGGAGGTCTATTATTCCCTGGGAGCTGGTTTATTTGATTCTTTAAAGGTTTTAAGCCCTAACCGGTTTGGCTCAGTGGATAGAGCATCAGCCTGCGGACTCAAGGGTCTCAGGTTCGATTCCAGTCAAGGGCATGTACCTTGGTTGTGGGCACATCCCCAGTGGGGAGTGTGCAGGAGGCAGCTGATCCATGTTTCTCTCTCATCGATGTTTCTAACTCTCTATCCCTCTCCCTTCTGCTCTGTAAAAAATCAATAAAATATATTGCCCTAACCGGTTTGGCTCAGTGGATAGAGCGTCGGCCTGCGGACTGAAAGGTCCCAGGTTCGATTCCGGCCAAGGGCATGTGCCTTGGTTGCAGGCACATCCCCAGTAGGAGGTGTGCAGGAGGCAGCTGATCAATGTTTCTCTCTCATTGATGTTTCTGACTCTCTATCCCTCTCCCTTCCTCTCTGTGAAAAATCAATAAAATATATTAAAAAAAAGGTTTTAATATTAATTGTTTTCTAAATCATCAAATAAAAATAATAGGACAGCTCAATTTCTGGTCTTCTTTTATGACAAGATCATGGCAATATTTTATTCCATCAAACATAACCACTGACCATTTCTGAAATCAGAATGGAATTTTATAATACAAAATGGCCAAAACATGGAATTGTGCTCCACTTTGTTTCTACACACATTTTCAGACCTTCACATATTTTCTCATGAACCTCTGATAGTCCTCATCTGTCTAACGTGCTCATTATGAAAGAGCAATCGGATTTTAGCAGGCAGCGTGGCAGGACATGGCCTTTTGTCACACTCTGACACATGAAGAGCAGGGTGTTGAAATCCCAACTCCCAATGTTAGGAGGTGGGGCCTTGGGCAGGTGATTCAGTCATGAGGGCTGACCCCTCTTGAATGGGATTAGTGTCCTTATAAAAGAGACCTCAGAGAATCCTCTAGCCCTCTTTCTGCCATGTGAACATACAGGAGGAGGAGAAATCTGAAACCTGAAAGAGAGTTCTCACCAGAACCTGACCGTGGCTGTGATGTGAGCTTGAACATCTAGCCTGAAGAAGTTTGAGATACAAATTTCTGTTGTTTATAAGCTATGGTAATTTTTATATCAGCCCAACCTGACAAAGATACTAGGTGACATGAATCATTTAGTATTACTGCACCTTATGACTAGAGGGAAGAATTCTAGTTAAAAGTAACGTTGTATAACATGGATCATTTAGTGTTTCCACATGCTTACAGCTGCCATCAAAATTCTGTTTCTTCAGCATGCAGAGTAAAAATATAATCACATTGTCAGGCACATGGTCTGGAAAGATATATGACCCAGGAAGGGCAAAAGCTGCTCAATTTCTGCTACTCATTGACTTTGTCAAACAGGTTTACTTGGCACTGAGGTTATTATTAAATAAACTGCCGAATCAATGTTATGCATCTCACATTTATTCAGACGTATGGAAAATCAGGGTAGGGTCAGAGTGGCTACACATTATAGAAATAGCTCCTTCCTAAGAAAGAAAAATAATATATTAGTGTATGTGTTATTCTCAGAAAATTCTATTTCTCACCTTCAATAAGTATAGCACCATAAATTATACTTAATTGAAGTATTATCTGTGTTAAGAAATGGTTAATTACTTTGCTAATCAACTGGATTCTTTCCCAAGGTTTCTAATTTCTAATTGCCAATCTACTATCTTATTCAGCACTCATTGCATAAGGAATGATAATGAGGGAAAAAGTAAAATATAATGAAATTCGGAGATGACTAGATATAGTGTGGCAATTTCTCACACCATCACTTACAAAACTTTTTTTTTTCTCAATCAATCAAGACTCACCATTAAATCAGTTAATTTTCAAGGCACTCACAGTAAATTCTCAGCCAGAGAACGCTCCTTATTAATTTTCTAAAAAAACCAAGATGTCTGTGTTGATCTGTATTTTACCTTGTCCAGTCTGTTCATTAATGTCAATAGAAAAGCTCATGAGCTGTAAAATCCTGAGGTTAAGATTAAGCAGCTATTACAAATGTACCTTCTGGCACAAAGTAAAAGGCTCATAGGGTAAATCACTCTCCTGCATGTAACTGCTTAGTGATTAAAGAGTGATTATGTTTTACTATTTTATAAGATCACATGAAAGCTTCTTCATATTTTTTATTACTTTTCTTGCAGTAAACTCTGGGAAGAAAAAAAAATCACTCTGAATGGAAAGTGTCATTTTTCATCCTATGAAGATTTATACTTCAATTGAATTTTTAATTTCAGTACAGGAGTAAAAATGTACTTTCTAACTCACAACATTCTCTTAACTTTTTCTGGGCACCATTTTTTTGTAGAAATAAAAATAAGATAAGGGGTCTTTGTCTCTTTGTAATTTTACTTGATACAATTAGTTTTCAATATGCAGGACAAAGAATCTTAACATAAAATGCGCTCCCTTGATAAAGGTCATAGAGATTTCCTAATAAATAATCAAGACCCTTTTAAAAGTCCTTTCATCAGTTTAATGTTATTATTCTAAGTGAATGTTTAGATATTCGTTCCTTAACCTTTCCCAGATTTGTGAGTGTAAATGTGCTAACGCTTGCTGCCTTGAGGAAACTACATAGCCTCCATTTCTCTCTGTCCTTGAATAGAACAGCTGTAGATGAAACAGCTACTTCCCACAGTTAGTTATGAGAATCTCTTATGCTGTTTCATGGGGATGGGGTTGGCTATAAAATAACCTTATTTTCCACATGTACTCAAACTTTGAAGTGCCTTGACTTAACTTGATATATGCCCCACATAGATGATGGAATTATACTTGGTTATACAAGACTTATACTAAGTATTACCAGAGTATTATATGTTGTCTGCTACAGAAATGAAATACTGTGCTGCTTACATGATGCTAATCTAGGCTTGACTGGTAATGGACTATCTTTTTGGTTAATTGGAACTACATTTTCTGGGAATATATCATACTGATCATATTAGCTAGGGTAATTAGCAGCTGTAACACTATAGACCCAAACTATAGAATCCTTCGAACACAGTGCAAGTTTCATTTTCACTCACATAACAGTCACAGTAGATGGTACAGGCTTTTGTGTGGTTTTCCTTGTGGTGACTCAGTGCCTTAGTCTATTTCTGTACTTTTGCTTCACTGTTGTCAGGGCAACACTATACTATAGAACTTTCTGTAATGATAGATGCATTTTATGATGGGAGTAGCCAAGAGTTATGTGGCCTCTGAGCACATGAAATGTGGCTAATGTGATTAAAGAACTGAATTATAATTGTATTTAATTTAAATTATTAAATATATATAAAAGCCTAAGCAACCATTACAACCAAACGACCGGTCTACCAGTCACTATGATGCACACTGACCACCAGGGGACAAATGCTCAATGCAGGAGCTTCCCCCTGGTGGTCAGTGCACTCCCACAGCCAACCTTCTGTGGCCCCTTCTCCCCGCCCGGCCGGCCAAATTCCCAGGGTTCCTCCCCCCTGCCGGCCAGCCCCCCCTCAATAGTCCCCAATCTTCGGCCAGGCCAAGGGACACCACCTGTGCACAAATTTGTGCACCGGCTTCTAGTTAAAATATAAATAGCCATGTGTAGTTAGTGTCTATTGTACTGGAGAGTATAAATTTAGAGTCTTATTGTTGCTATCTGTATCTTGCTGGGAGAGGAAGTAAGAGGTTTTGGAGGAAACAGACACTTATAAAAGCCTTGATCTGAAAAAAAACACATAAATTCTTCTCAAAATTGATTGCCTAGGGCTGAGTAACCTGAACATATCGAATTGAAAGAAAGCTAAGCTATGTAATCTTGCTATGTGCCTAGGAGAAAGAAAAGAAGGGCAACATAGACTCAGTGAGCTGCACCAAGCAAATAAATCGATCTATTAAGTATGGAAACATATAAAATGTAATCTATTTTTGAAATTTTTGCTTAAGTAATTAAAATATTAAAGAGCCAACCTTGCTCTTGATTATATTGACCACATCATTATCAAAGAGAATAAATCTTACTTAACAAAGACATATTTTAATGAATAAATCAAGCATTCAGCTGAGGCAGGTGAAACCTAAATATGCCTTTCAAACTTCACTTGGTCCTTTTCATCTGGACTATATTGCCGCTGGTTATATACTAATAGCTCTTAAGACCATAAACCAAAGGCAGGAAGCAGAAAAGTGCCTCATGGAATCATGTCTCCTTGATATTAATATGCCCATATGTCTTTCATATGTTACTTCAACTCCTTTTATACATTTCAGTCCCACTATTCAATGGCATAGCCAGCCCTGGTGCCTAATTCTCTCCTACTGCAGCATCTTTCTATTTTTATCTTCCTGATTACATCTGTGCTTGCCCTGTTTTTTACTGGCCAGTCTGACAGCTGACTCTTATCTGCCATGAATGCTGACTAATCATGCTTCCCACATATTTGCTTTTCTGATTGGTTGCTATTTGATGGTCCATATTTATCTGCAGTGACCTTGCTAACTCCACTTATGATTGACTTCCAAACACCCAGATGGTAAGCTGAAGAGCCTTCTGGGGCATTTCATCCTTTAACCTGACATGAGTTGGACTCTTGCTTCTTATTCCTTTTCTATAGGCTTTTCAAATACCTTTAAAAAACATCTGTCAGGACTAATAGTAAGCAGCAAACTGTATCTGAAACATAAGACAGGACTAGTGTATATATACATAGCTGTATTTTCCCTAAATTTACATTAATGCATTTCTACTTTGTATTTTCTCTGCCTAGCTTTATTTGCAAGTAATATTTAATAAATACCTTGAAAAGAAGAACTACAAAAAATATGTAAGTTTAGAACAAATTGGTTATAGGAAGGGATCAAACCTTTACTTTGGGGATGCTTTCAGATTGCCAGTTTTTTATTTTGGCGTTTTAAAATTCTGTTTCTTAAATGTACAGATGTTGCTTTGGGCAAACATAGAATGAGACAAATGAAACAACTATAATGGGACAAGTAGATTTCTTGAAAGATTCAAGGATAAAGAGATGTGTCAACTCTCTGACTATTTTACTTTCTTAAATCTTGTAGCTGCTCATTTAATTTCTTTTAAGGAATCTTTGTTTCTTTCAAACTATTGCCAATAAATTTGTGTTCATAAATCTCACTTAGATGACAGAAATTTTAAGATGCCCTATCTTAGAATTATCATTTATATTGCTGTCTCAGAGAAAACAGACCGATACCTAACACTTTTGTAGAGAGAAATAGTTAATAGGATTAACTTATTATGTAAAGTGATGTACATACCATGTAGTCCTTTTTAATAATTCACTCATAAAATATTTTGATATTTATTATTAGCAACCAGTATAAAAGATATTTTTATCTGTATGCACTGGTTTGGTATTGTAAAGACTGTTTATTAGTTTGTCTAGCCTTATAATAGAGTTTAAAGCATTGTAATTAATCTAATAATGACCTAGAAGATAGGTAATAATAGCTACAAGTTGTGAAGTACTTCCGTAACCCAATTTTCATCAAAATAAAAAATGGTTGAGAGATCATAACAGAAATAACTAATATAAAATAAGAAATTAATTGAAATTAATTATCCATAAAATAATTCAGAGAATTAATTTCCCCAAATACTTATATAGTTGGATGTAGACCAGGACAAATGTAGGTCTACTGGAAATGGGTTCTTGCAAAGTCAGAATAAAAGAATTTTGAGAACTCATGCAAAGGAGAATTGGAAGGAGAGCAGTAAGATTTATTGGCTGCACATACAGGGCATAGATGCCCCTGCAGAAGCTGCCACACTGCTTGATCCACAACCAGGTGGGTTAGCTTCCTCTTAAGGTGACAGAAGTTTAGCCTCTGAGGCCACAGGCCCATACCTGTCCTCACCAAGCCCAGAAGGAGGGGCCAAAGCCCAGAGATGCTGCACCATTACCCCTGCAGTAGCATATGAAGCTTTGGTACTCTATCTTAGCGTCTATTCCCCTCCAGCCACACCCAGTTCTGTGCAGCTGCTATGGAGTGAGATCACACTTGAGGCCTTTGTTAAACTTTGGTTATATCTCCTTGGGTTTGGGAAGGGGTAAGCTTTCTTTCAAACTAAGCCATCTTCTTCCTAGTTCTTTATGGACTTGTGCTGGATTCTCCCCCTGTCCAATCTCTTTCCTGGATCTGCTGGGTTCCATGCCCTCCTCCTTTCCCCTGTCCAGTCGCTAATTTGGCTCCTACTACTCATGCCTCATAGTTCTGCTTCCTCATCTGGCTTCTAGTACACATGCCTCAGCGGAGGAATTTCCCCCTCACTGTTTATAAACTCCACCAGCCAGTAATCTATGGGAAGGGGCCGGTTATTCCCTGGGGAGATTGGAAAGCCAGCCTTTCCTGCCTGCTCAGGGATTAATGTCCCTTTGGTGGAGGATGCAGCTGTTCCCCAAGGTGTCTGTGAAGCTGTAACTTCCAGACTTAACCAGGCTTAGCCAGTTTAGCTTCCTTCTCTTTTGTTAAGATCTAACTAGCTACCTATGCTAACACTTGTGCATAATATTTTTACAACTTCTCCTAGATTTGAGAGGTAGACAAATGTCCAGGTTTCAACAGTTGTTCTCAATTTAATGATTGCTTTATCACAGCTTCTATTATACTGAATTCTCTGCTTCCCACACACTAGACGGCAAGTTGCCTGCAGGTAAGGACCAGACAGAGAAACTCTGTTGGGCCTGGATTCAAGGGTTTTTGTTCAGAGAATGTGAAAAGTTAGGCCACAGCTTTTGTGGAGAAGAGACCAATGCTGAGATGAAGAAGAGCCTTTCTGGGTAAATATATTGTTGTCCTCCAGTGAGAGAAATTCCCCAGGATAAAGTTGAACAACGAAAATGCAGGCCTGGGGAAATTACTGTGTACCCCATCATACCCTCACATTCCTTGAATGTGGTATTTTCAACATGTAAAACCTAGTTCATTTATATATATTAGAGGCCCGGTGCATGGATTCATGCACATTGAAAGGAAATTAATTAGAAGGTGGCTGGTGGGGTAGGACTGGGTGAGACAGGCTGGGCATGCCCTGGAGCCAACCTCTCGCCGTCCCTCCCTGGCCTGCCGCACTTGGGGTGGCGCCAGGGCTAGAAGGGCATCTGCGGAGTGAGTTCCCTCTGGCAGGTGGGGTAGCCTAGAAAATAAATTATAATACTCTTAAAAAGGTGTACTGGAGAAAAATTTTATTGCGATAATAATTCAATTCATAAACTTATCCCAAAGCTCACTGCTGAAAGTACATCATGGAAGAGTGAATGACATCCATTTCTAATAAATGAAATGTAATCACCTGATGCCTTGACTAAGCCTAAGTAAAGAACAAGCCTATGGGCTAGCAAAATCATATAACTAGTTTGATATTACTTTAGATTAACCCATAATTATGACAAAAATACCATGAAATCAAGAGTATACTCATTAATGCCTTTAATTTATCTAATTTTATTCTGAAAGGAAAAACAACAAGAATAACAATTGCTTCATCAGACCACTGATGCAAAAGCTTGAAAAACATAAATTTTCCTTAGATGAATTTCCAAACCCCTATTCTTTGCTATCAAACTCTGCTTAATGTATTCACATGGGAAAATACCCAATTTATGGCTTAGTTAATATTTTTAGAGGAAGGATTTCATTTAACTTTATAATAAACTTTACTTATTATAAAACAGAGTCTAGAATATGAATAAGACTATGGGACCACTATATCTTGTCACTTTCCATATCTTGTCACTCAGAAACACTTAAACTGGAACAACAGATTGTTTCTTATAAAGTTTCAGCCAAGGTGCAAGCTCAGGGACTACCACTGAGGGTTGGAGCTCTATTTTCCAAGATGTGGCATAGATGTTGAACTAATGACTGGCATGTTGTGTTACATCCTAAAATAACACTCATCTGGGAAGAATGAAGTGGAAGTAAGTTGGGACCCATTCATCTTAACTTCTATTAACCTACACTTGCAGCATCCATAGCCCCCAAAGGGCAAGGCAATTGAGGGAATGCTGGGAAGATGATATTATCAGTTACAATACCAGACAAAAAACACTTGACCAGTTGATATGGAAAATGAGGGATAAAGAATTCCAAAATGCATGGTAGAGATGGATGGGAGGAAAATGGTGAATATCATTTAAGGACTCAGGGTGAGTTAAAGGAGCAGGGAATAGAATTAGTTATAATATTTGTCTTTTATGAAACTTCATACACTTTGGATCTGGCTAGAGGGAACTATAGGATGGATTTGAGTTAATGACAAGTATATATCCTATATAATAAAGAGCTAATATGCAAATTGTCATCACTCCCTCACGCTGTAAAGGCTCAGACACTCAACACTGGGGAGAGAAGAATGGGGACCAGACAGGCACAAATGAGCTCCTGAGAGAGGAATGGAGACCAGCCAGGCACAAATGAGCTTGCAAGAGAGGAATGGGGACCAGCCAGGCTGTGGCCTGGGAGAGGAACAAGCTGCCTGCCCCGGTGCCAGTGGCTGGGGATGCGGCCTGGGAGAGGAACAAACCTCCTGCCCCTTGGTCCTGGGTGCCAGAGTCTGTGCCTGTGCCTACAAGCCACCCGCTCCATGGTCCCGGGTGCTAACGCCTGTGGCTGTGGTTCAGAAAAGGGACAAGCTGCCCACCCCACAGTCCCAGGCGCCTGCATCGGCAGCCCAGGCAAAGCCACACACCCACTGCCCTGGTGTCAAGCAGAGCCGTGAGCCCTCCTAGCACTGGGATCAGCGGAGCCACGAGGGCCTCCTGGCCCCTGGAGCAGCGTGACAGGGGGCAGCACCCAAACCCCTTGATTGCCCTGCAGCTCTGTGTGTGACAGGGGCAGGCCACAACCTCCCTATCTGCCCTGCTCTGTTCATGACAGGGAAGGCACCCCAACCTCCTGATCGCCCTGCTCTGTGTGTGACAGGGGCAGTGCCCAACTCCCTTATCGCCCTACTCTGTGCATGAC
>NW_005871402.1:984837-990824 GCF_000147115.1 Myotis lucifugus | reverse complement strand
CAGATGCAAACAGCCATCATCCTCTCTTCCAGGCTGGCCAGGCACCCCAGTGGGACCCCCACCCTGATCCAGGACACCCTTCAGGGCAAACCAGCCGGCCCCCACCCGTGCACCAGGCCTCTATCCTATATAGTAAAAGGGTAATATGCCTCCCAGCACCGGAATCAGCGGAGCAGCGAGGCCTCCCGGCACCGGGATCAGCGTGACAGGGGGCAGCGACCAAACCCCCTGATCGCCCTGCGCCTCTGTGTGTGACAGGGGGCGGGGCCACAACCTCCCTATCCGCCCTGCTCTGTTCGTGACGGGAAGGCGCCCCAACCCCCTGATCAGCCCTGCTCTGTGCCTGATAGGGGGGAGCTCCCCAACCCCCTGATCGCCTTGCGGCTCTGTGTGTGACAGGGTGCGGAAACCCCTGATTGGCCCTGCTCTGTGTGTGACAGGGTGCGGCGCCCCAACCCCCCGCCCCACGGGCCCTGCTCTGTGTGTGACGGGGTAGAGCCATAACCTCTCCATCGGCCCTGCCCTGAGTGTGACAGTGGCGGCACCCCAACCCCCTGATCGGCCCTGCTCTGTGGGTGATAGAGGGCGGTGCCCCAACCCCCTGATCCGCCCTGCTCTGTGCGTGACAGGGGGTGGTGCCCCAACTCCTCTATCGGCCCTACTCTTTGAGTGACAGAGGGGAGCTCCTCAACCCCCTGATCGGCCCTGCTCTGTGCGTGACAGGGTACGGAGCCCCAACCCCCTGATCCGCCCTCCTCTGTGTGTGACAGGGGGCAGTGCCCCAACTCCCTTATCGGCCCTACTCTGTGCATGACAGGGGTGGCACCACAACCTCCCCATCAACCCTGCCTTGAGTGTTACAGGGGGCGGTGCCCCACCCCCCAATAGGCCCTACCCTGAGCGTGACTGGGGGTGGCATCGCAACCTCCCGATCCACCCTGCTCTGTGCATGACAGGGGGCGGCTACCCAACTCCCCAATCGGCCCTGCTCTGAGCCTGACCAGAGGCTGCACCTAGGGATTGGGCGTGCCCTCTGCCATCCTGGAGCAGGCCTAAGCCAGCAGGTCGTTATCTCCTGAGGGTTCCCAGACTGTGAGAGGGCACAAGTGGGGCTTAGGGACACCCCCCACCACCAGTGCACAAATTTTTGTGCACCGGGCCTCTAGTATATATATATAATTGCATAAAATACCTCTCTAAAGCCCTTCACATCCTCTTGGCTTCATTCAATGCACTAGCAGAGCCATGGCACTGATTTGAGTGGGTAATACCTGAGAGTGTCTCATGCCACACACTTGTCCTGCACCTCTCGCCTCTTGCCCAGTTTGCCTCTGATGCTTTGGCATGAGGACTTGTAGAAATCTTATGTCTGTCACACATTTACAATTTGCAAGTATTAAAGCGTTGATATCCCATTGAGCAGTCTTTTATTCCATGAAGGGAGAGAGTGACACATAAATGTTTCCCTTCCTTGTCCTTGGGAGGCATGGTTCTGAGAGACTTTTCCTAATGCTCCTTAACAGGACCCAGCAGTAGTGAGAATTAATCACATACACAGCGATGACAAAGTCAATAATGATGCATTCATTAGCTTTCCCTGTGTCATTCCTCCAGTCCCGCATTTCTTCTTCTATAAACATTCTTTTGTCTTAGACATTGCGATATGAATATCTAGCCTAAGGAAAAAAACATTAGTAAATAAAACACATGATTGCAATCACTTCTGATGTTAGAGGGGAATAAGGCACAGCTAGATCCAGACAAAATATTAGAGTAGAAGAATTTGCCTTTCATGTTTCCTCATTTTCCGCGTAGGGATCCCTCTGTACTTATTCCTGTGCAGATCTCTCATGTTCTCTGTAGTTCATTTTCTGTTTAAAATAATATATTTTCCATGACATGCTGAGTTAAAAGTGAAAAATTTTAACTAAGTTGTCCAAATATGTAAATCAATAATAGCAGTGTATTACTTCACCAAGCTACATGTTTCCTTTTAGTAACAAATTGCTGTGTAACCTAAAACATAAATTTAATACTAGACTGAGAAGTGACTCTGATTGTTTGTGAGGGATATACTAGTAGTTTTGGAGAAAATATGCCTATGTGTTTTCTAAATTGCTTTTGCTGTGAAAAAAAAATGAGAACCAATAGGATAAAGGAGCAGTAATAGGTCTTTCTTGAATATTTGTATTCATATCTATTACTAACAAATTTTGATAATGATTACTTAGATGCCAAAGATAGTGAAAATCTGGTCAAATTTTCAAAGCTGGCATAGGAATAGAATTTGAGTTATAGAGTTTAAGTTTTCAATCTTACATTCCTTATTTAAATTTGATGGGAGGATGGTACATTTTGTAATGTACTTTTGGGAGCAGTTAAAAATTTGTGCTATTACTAAAAATTTTGTGGCTAAAAAAAATAAATGAAAAATATTGCAGTAATCTCCTTTGGTCTGATTTTGTCAAAATTTTAGCAGCATTGTTGTTGAAAAGTAAATAATATATAGGTCAATCTGAAAAACGACATAATTTTAATGGTATGTCTGCCTTCTAACACCTACCTATAACTTAATATTGATTTTAAAAATTTAATTTCTGTGTTTGCCTGAAACTAGAATATTAAATTGGTCATTGAAATAGAAAAATCATATTTGTTTTCTGATTTTATATTGGTAATTTTTCCTCTGATTTAGTACATTGAAAAGTATATGTAATTATTTTGTCTGAGTGGTTTATGTTTAACTGTATCTGTTAAAATGCTAGTTTGTTCTAACTTCAATTACTAAAAGTATAAGTATAGTGCTGCACAAGCATATTTGTACAGTTTTTCAATTTGCCTACACTCTACATTGTTAATTTTTTATATTATGGAAAAGATTTTAGGTTAAAAAAACAACTAAGAATTGGAAAATAAAGTGCCTCTGCTTGTGCAACATAATGAGAGTAACTGGTAGAGAACATTCTCTGCCGTTTACTTCATGCTTATGGTTACTCATGGAAAAATATTTGTGCTAGAAGTTGTAGATGCAAGAGTTCTGCCTCTAAGCATGGAGAAATGACATTGATGAAATATAACTTTAACAAAACGTAAATAAAGAAGCATAAAGAAGAGCAATAAAGTATAATTGGTTCACACTTGAGGCTTTGGGATGTGCCATCTGTCTTTTTTTCAGTAATCTAAATGTTGTTTTTTCCATTTGTTAGGTTTGTGTTTCTTGAAGCTCTGGAATTTATAAGCTAACACTAGTTTAGTACTTAATATTTGTCAGGTGTCTTCAGATATTTTGTATTTTTGTCTATTTTTTCAAAAAGCACAACAAATCTCTCTCTATATATATATGGCTAATATGCTAAGGGTCTGACCATCCAGCTGGCTGCTATGATGCCCGCTGACCACCAGGGGGCAGACCCTCAGTGCAGGAGCTGCTGTGATGTGCACTGGCCATTTATAGAGAAATGGCACCACAGACCTGACACCCACAAAGCAATACTTGGCTTCTCCCAACTGGGACACAGGCCCTGCCACCACCCCAGAGCAACACCCCACAAAATTGCAGCTGATGCTGCTGAGACCCCCTGGTCCAAATGTAGCCTACAGCCCAGTCCAGCTCAGAAAATGTCACTGTGGGCACTGGGTAATGACATCACATAGCAATGCCCGGCTTCCTTCCTCTAGAAACTAGTCTCCTTGGAGTTTCTTCAGCCCAGGAATATGACTTGCTATATAGCCAGGTAGAAACATTTTACATTTTGACCAAATGTCTGTGAAGCATTTTCCCATGCTTCATCTCATTTGATCCTCACAGAAGTCCTGGAGTAGGTAGATAGGGGACTTGGTGGAATCCTATTTTCTTTTTATTATCCGTAAAACGGAGATTTAGAAAGCTTAGAAACTTGACCCTACTGAAAAGAAGTAAGAAATGGCAGACCTTGAAAATGACTTCAGGTTTTCTCACTGCGCATAATATAGTCAAACACTGCTGCAGTTAAATATTTTACCCTTTGTTCTCCCTGCATGATCTACAATAATAATCTGTTTTGTGTTGATATTTACTGCTGTGTTACTGACAATTACCTGAAAGAGAAGTTGGGGTACTTCACTGGGCTGGAAAAAGTTTAGCTAAATCAGAAAGCAGGTCTAATTAAGCAAGTTTATCCATATATATAAAGCTCTTGCTGGCGCCAATCACACTTGTGTGTTTTGATCTGTCATTGTCAATTGTGAATTTGGTTGACACTTCTAATATAGAGAAAGGGCAAATAGTAATATTAAAATATTTCTTCTAATTAATTTCCTTTCAATGTGCACAAATTCATGCACCAGGCTACTAGTACATAGTATAATTATGAAAGCTGAGATCAACTAGATTATGTGACTTTACCAAAATATTCAGCTATTCATAACTGGATAGAGGCTAACTTAATTCCTGGACATATTTGGTTCTTTCTTTATCATTTTCTTCTCATTTATTACTATAGCCATTTAAGATTCTTTTCTTATTTCCAAAGCTCACTATTGTCCTTTAATAGGTGAAAAAAAAAAAGGTGAATACTCTGTTTGAATTAAAAAGCTATCTATATCTATGCATCTTTTCACTTAAAAAGTTCAGGAAACTTAAAATTGGCAACTTAACATTTCAGTAGTCTAAAAATTACTAAATCGATGGGTAAAATAAAGAGAAGAGTTGTGGTCGAGAGGGGCTGATTCCCTGGTGAGACTAAAACTACCAGAGCCTTTTCAAACTGCATAAGCAAATAGGAGTTAAGATATCATTATTCATTTATTATATGATCATACTGAAAAAATGTTAACAGAATGGGGATATTTATTATTAATAGACATAATGCTTGAGATGGTTTGATATAATCTGGAACTAAACCAACAATAAGAAAACCAAATGTCAAGATACAAAAAGGCCAGTTAACCACCTCATTTATTTAGTAGTTTTATCCTTCATTCTTCTGGACAAACAAGTTGGATTTTTGACTCCTCTTTCTCTCAGAACCAGCATGCAATCCCTTACCCACTCCTGACACTTGACCTTCACAACTGATGCAGAACCCAGCTGCTCCATCTCCACCACCGCTACTGGACTCCCACACTCCAGCACAACTTGCTTGGATTCTCAGCCATCTTTAGGTGTTTTTCTGTTTCTGCTCTTGCCCCCTTTTGTCCTTTCTAAACAATGGAAACCATTTAAAATGTGTCAGATAATGTTACTTCAGATCAAACCCTTCAGATGACTTCTTGACTCACTGAGAGTAAAAGCTAAATTCATTATAATGGGCCTAGATGACAGGGCTTGTTGCCCATCACACATAGCTCTCTGTCTTATCTCCCATTACTCTCTCCATTCACTGCATTTCACCGTCCATTCCTCCTCTCTTCTGGGCATATGAGCCACAGTTTCCTCCTCAGAACTGTAGTGTTTGCTGTTTTCTCTGCCTAGAATCTTCTTACTCATGTGTGGTAGGACTTATGACTCCCAATCCTTTAGATCAGTGATTCCCAAAGTGGGCGCTACCGTCCCCCGGTGGGCACTTCAGCGATCCAGGGGGGTGGTGATGGCCACAGGTGCATTTGGGGGTGATGAGTAACTGCTATTAAAATTAAAAAAAAATTAATTTCCAGGGGCTGAGTAATATTTTTTCTGGAAAGGGAGCCGTAGGCCAAATAAGTTTGGGAACCACTGCTTTAGATCTTTATCTAAATGCCACATTCTCATTAAGGTTTGTCCTTATTTAAAATTTCAACACCCTCCATCCACTCTGCTTATTCTCCTTCCTTTATTATTCTTTACTAGAGGCTGGTGCACAAAATTTGTGCAGGGTAGGGTCCATAGGCATAGCCAGTGATCAGGGCCTTCCAGCTGTGGGCAGGAGCCTTCTTTCGTTCGGTGCTGCCCCCTGCTGGTCAGTACACATCATACTGAGTGGTCAAACTCCTCAATGGGGACAATTTGCATATTAGCCTTTTATTATATA
>NW_005871402.1:971904-974690 GCF_000147115.1 Myotis lucifugus | reverse complement strand
AATATAAATAATTTTATAGAAACAGAATAGCTGATCACTAGTTAGATTGTTTATCATATGTGTGTAATACCTAAGAGCCATCTATTTTGAGCTGTCAGGGAGGAAGAACTACAGTGAAAATCCACTTTGGAATATCAGAATGTGTTTAAGAAAACCATTTGATGACCAGAATAAAGTAAAATGTATCAAAAATACAAACAGTACATTTGGTTTAAAGAAACATTAAAATATGGTTCATTCTGGTTTTTCATTGTGTGTGTATGTGCGTGTGTGTGTGTGTGTGTGTGTGTGTGTGAAATTGTGTTTCTATTTCTTTTTTAATTTTTTTAATTTATTCATTTCAGAGAGGAAGAGAGACAGATAGAAACATCAATGATAAGAGAGAATCATTGATAGGCTACCTCCTGCATGCCCCCTACTGGGGATGGAGCCTGCAACCTGGGCATGTGCCCTTGGCCAGAATCAACCTGGGACCTTTTAGTCCGTAGGCCGACACTCTATTCACAGAGCCAAACTGGCTAGGGCTGTTTCTATTTCAATGAAGGAAAATCTAATGTTCTAAGTGTAATTAATGCAAGTTTAAGCTATAAATATATTGTAAACAATAAAGCTATGACAAAGCAATTTTTTTTAACTAGGAGACCCTTTTCTATAGGTGAAAATAAAGGTAGTAATGGATCCACAAATATGTAGAAATTTACAAAAGCTTAATGCAATTCATGCATTTAAATGCAAACAGTGGAATAAAATTATAAAATTATTAATGCTCTTTGTAACAAGCTAATAGGTATACAGGCACTGTTCTTTTTGCCTTTTCAACAAAATTCAACTTATACTTAAGGACCTCTGATATTCTGATAACATGTTTAAATTTATTTTTTTTAAAAGTACATACCCCTTACTGTCTAGGAATAATATAAAAGATAATCAGTTTCCTAGTAAATACAAGATAATTGGGGAAAAATTAAAACATTTGTGGTATGGAAACATAAAAGAAAGGAAAGTGCTAAAATCATTCTTGGGAAAATTTGGCTAAATATATAAATACAAATAATATATATTTAATATAATGGCATCATTCTTATTTTTTATTTTTATGTATTTTATATTTTAGAAATCATTAATATTTATACAATTCTATATTTATAGTTGCCATTTTTTTGATTGACTGATTTTGGAGAGAGAGGAAGGGAGGGAGGGAGAGAGAGAGAGAGAGAGAGAGAGAGAGAGAAACATCTATTTGTTGTTCTACTTATTTATGCATTCATTGGATACACACTTTAGGGCAGGATCAGTTGTATAAAGTGGCAAAGGGACTAAAGGGCTCTCCTTTGTTTGCTGTTTTTAGTCCAACATGGGCTGCTGGGGGATCATTTTAGTGGAGTTGTGGGAGAATATTTAGAATTGGGGGTATTTAGAGAACATTTTAAAATTATTTTTAAATTGTTTTGTTTTGGAAATCCATAGTTATTTCTGAATATTTCAAAAGATTTGTATATAAGATAATTGTCAGAATCCTATATAATAAAACCCTAATATGCAAATTGTCCAAACTTCAGAACAACTGGTTGCTATGACATGCACTGACCACCAGGGGGCAGATGCTCAATGCAGGAGCTTCCCCCTGGTGGTCAGTGTGCTCCCTCACAGGGAGCTCCACTCAGCCAGAAGCCA
This sequence comes from Myotis lucifugus, assembly GCF_000147115.1. NCBI lineage: Eukaryota > Metazoa > Chordata > Mammalia > Chiroptera > Vespertilionidae > Myotis > Myotis lucifugus. Next base: position 973,016 of record NW_005871402.1, on the reverse strand, counting down.
GGCTCATGGCTGGGGAGCACCACGGCAGCAGCGGGAGCCTCTCCTGCTCTCCTGTCTCTGAGGCAGCGCTAAGGAGCAGCGAGACTGGCTTCTTTCTGGTTGGCGAGCACAGCAGTGGTGACGGGAGCCTCTCCCGCTTCATTGTCAACTCTAAGAACCCCTCGAGGATCCACTTGCCGGCTTAGTCCTGGGTGGGCCTAAGCTGGCAGGTGCACATCCCCCGAGGGGTCCCGGACTGCGAGAAGGTGCAGGCCAGGCTGAGGGACTGTTCACGCCCCCCCCCCCCCACAGTGCATGAATGTCGTGCACCGGGCCTCTAGTATTCAATTATATACTACATACAGACTTTATATTATTATTCTTGCCTTGTGTTCTCAAAGAAAATTACATTACAGGGTCAATGTAATCTACACTAATAAAAGAGAAACATGGTAATTGGCGTATGACTGCTACCCTTTTCATTGGCTAAACAGTGAGTATATGCAAATTAACTGTCAGCCAAGATGGCGGCTGGCAGCCAGGCAGCTGGAAGCGAACATGAGGCTTGCTTGCTTCAGTGAAGGAGGACTCCAACGTTCCCTGCCTGCGCTGCCGGCCTCTGAGCCAGCAGTTTGAAACTTTGTAACAAATATAGAAGCTAAACAAAACCGCAGGGATCTCAGAGCTGGAGTTATACATTGTTTCGATTATAGAACACAAACAAACCAGCAGCGGAAGCCTCAGAGCTAGAGCCAGAGCTAAAGCTGGCCCAGAATAAAAAAAGAAAAAAAGGAGCAGTTGGGAGCTTCAGTCAATCACCAGCCTTAAGGCAGCCCTCAGCCCCTCACCCAGACTGGCCAGGCACCCCAGTGGGGACCCCCACCCTGATCCAGGACACCCTTCAGGGCAAACCAGCCTGCCCCCAGGCCTCTATCCTATATAGTAAAAGGGTAATATGCCTCCCAGCACTGGGATCAGCGGAGCAGCGAGGCCTCCTGGCACCGGATCAGCGTGACAGGGGCAGCGCCATAACCCCCTGATTCGCCCTTGCGCTTCTGTGTGTGACAAGGGTGGCGGGAATCCCCAACCCCCCCTTATCGGGCCCCTGCTCCTGTTTTGGTGAAAAGGGGGGG
>NW_005871402.1:933999-971804 GCF_000147115.1 Myotis lucifugus | reverse complement strand
GAGTGTGACAGTGGCGAGCGCCCCCAACCCCCTGATTGGCCCTTCCTCTGTGGGTGATAGAAAGGCAGCGCCCCAAACCCCCCCCCCAGACGGGCCCTGCTCTGTGTGTGATGGGGTAGAGCCATAACCTCCCCCATTGGCCCTGCCCTGAGTGTGACAGTGGCGGCGCCCCAACCCCCTGATAGGCCCTGCTCTGTGTGTGACAAGGGGCGGTGCCCTAACTCCCCTATCGGTCCTACTCTGTGAGTGACAGGGGGGAGCTCCCCAACCCCCTGATGGGCCCTGTTCTGTGCATGACAGGGGGGAACTCCCCAACCCCCTGATTGGCCCTGCTCTGTGGGTGACAGGGGGTGGCACCGCAACCTCCCCATCGACCCTGCCTTGAGTGTGACAGGGGGTGGTGCCCCAACCCCCCAATCGGCCCCACCCTGAGCGTGACTGAGGGTGGCATCGCAACCTCCCAATCCGCCCTGCTCTGTGCATGACAGGGGGCGGTGCCCCAACTCCCCAATCAGCCCTGCTCTGAGCCCGACCAGGGGCTGCACCTAGGGATTGGGCCTGCCCTCTGCCACCTGGGAGCAGGCCTAAGCCAGCAGGTCGTTATCTCCCGAGGGGTCCCAGACTGCGAGAGGGCAGGGGCCGGGCTGAGGGACCCCCCTTTACCCCCCGAGTGCACAAATTTTTGTGCACCAGGCCTCTAGTCTATTGATAATTTTGAATTTTTTTGATTGACCTCAAGTCAAATTTTTTTTAATTTTATAATGTAACTGACAAAGATTATTAATATGAAATGCTGAAAGTTCAGCTCTACAATTTTTACTTACTTACTTTTGCTTTTATCACTGACTCTTGCTTCCTGATTTCCAACCTGAGACCACACCTCCAATTTGGCTTGTTGAACATGCTCTCTATGGCCTGTAGGCATCAGGGATTTTCACTTTTTCTTTTATTCTTTTTAATACTTTAAAGTGTTTAGACATTCCTTTATTCAAATAGGAGAATAAATATATTGGAGGTAGTTATTTGAACTATGAAACTCAATCTCAAGAAACAGTTTCTAGTTAAAGGATTTAATAAATCTCTAGTGTCAAAATAAAATCTTATTCTTATATGATGTTATTCTTTATAAAGAATTTTTTATCATTTCTTTGAATTTAATATGCAGGATTTTGTTTTCCAACAAGTCAGTTTGCTAATGGAATAAGGGCAGCTACCTGCTTTTTCTCTTTATTTGGTGCTGTGCTTGTATATTTACTAGTATTCATTTGTTTTCTGGATTTAAGATCTGTGGCATTCATGTCTATGAAGGCAACCTGGCTGTCACACCACATACTAGTTTTGCAGCACTGATGTCACTAAATATTTCCTAACGTGTTATTTTTTAAAAATCTATAAATGACTATGATCATAGAACATACATGCATCTCTGGGTGGTTTTAGGGGATCAAGAAGACAATGTAGGTAAAGTATATAGCAAATGGTTCAATGAATGTGGGTAGTATATTAGCAATGACTATAACATTAGTTGTGATTAGTCATTTATTTAAATACTAGAGGCCTGGTGCATGAAATTCATGCATGGCGGGGGGAGGTTCCCTCAGCCCAGCCTACACCCTCTCCAATTGGGGACCCCTTGGGGGATGTCTGACTGCTGGTTTATGTGGGATCGGGCCTTAACTGGCAGCCAGACATCCCTCTCACAATCTGGGACCACTGGCTCCTAACTGCTCACCAACCTGCCTGCCTGATTGCCCCTAAATGCCTCTGCCTGCAAGCCTGATCACCCCTAACTGCCCTCCCCTGTTGGCCTGGTTACCCCAACTTCCCTCCCCTGCCGGCCTGATCTCACCCCCAATGGCCCTCCCCTGCCAGCCTGATCTTGCCCCAAACTGCCCTCTCCTCCTAGCCTGGTTGCCCCCAACTGCCCTCCCTTGCAGGCCTGATCTTGCCCCCAACTGCTCTCCCCTGCAGGCCTGATCACATTCTCAACTGCCCTCCTCTGCTGGCCAATTTGGTTCTGATTGGTTGGTTTCTATGCTAGTCAGCATCAAAAGCTCCACCTGCTAGGCAGCCATTGGTTCCCCACAGCACCCACATTTGATTCTGATTGATCTGTTCTATGCCAGTCAGCCTCTCTGGCCTATCTCCGGGCCTGATCAGAGAGGCGCTCCTGCGGATGCCAGTAGTGAAAGAAAGGCCCGGCTGCTGGCAAAGCCAGGAAAGAAAGAGGGAGAGAAAGAGAGAGGCAAGTACTGATCAGCGGCTGCCACTGAGGTTGCGGATCAGACCCTGCCTCTCTCTCTGGGTCTCAGCCCCTGGGTAGTCAGTGCTTGGTCGCTAGACTGCAGCAGGTCTGTCAGTGTTTGGTTGCCACAGCAACCCAGCGCTGACTGAAGAACTGGGTTGGTCAGCCTTCGGTCATGATTGGTTGTTATGACCCTGGGCTTTTATATATTAGGACTAGAGGCTCGATGCATGAAATTCATACAAGAGTAGGCCTTTCTTCCCCCAACTGAGGCACTAGCTTCCCTCTGTCACCCAGGACCCGGGCTTCCCTCGCAGCCCTGGCTTTGTCTGGAAGGTCATCTGAAAGGTTGTCCGGAAAGATGTTCAGTCTAATTAGCATATTACGCTTTTATTATTATAGACAATTTATTCAGTACTTTTGTCTCAGGTACTGAAACATCCAATAAAAGATAGATAAAATCTAGTCACTCGGAAGGGAGATAAGATGCCCAAACATGACAGCATTACTGACTTTACAAATTTTCCCAGAGTTAACCATGACATGGGGACATAGGGACAATAACATGCCAACAACAACAAATCAGACTCAACTTGGAGCATTGGACTCAAAATGGCACTCTAAGTAGGGAGAGACCCTCCAGTCCATTTGCCAGTTTGTAAAATTAGTTCTGCTCCAAAGTGTGTAACCAATGAATGCATAAATAAATGGAACAACAAATCAAATTTTACACACTCTCTCTTCCTCTTTCTCCAAAATCAATGAATAAATTTAAAAAAACATAGAAAAATGACAAGAATAGAGATAGAATTATATAAATATCAATGACCTTTAAAATATAAAATAAGTAAAAATCAAAGACAAGAATGGTACCATTGCCTCAGACAGTTTGGCTCAATGAATTGAGCCTTTTCCCATGCACCAAGAGGTCTCATGTTTGATCCCTGATCAGGGCACATGCTGGGGTTTCAGGGTCAATCCCTAGATTTGGAGGCAGACAATCAATGTTTCTCCCTCACTGATGTTTCTCTCCCTTCCTTTCGCTCCAAAATAAACAAAACATTATATTATGTCATTATATTAAATATATGTTACTTGTACTTATATATTCAGCCAAATTTTCCCACCAAAAATGAATTTAGCATTTTCTTTTATTTATCCATACCACTCATGTTTTAAATGTTTCCCAACTATCTTTTATTTACTAAGAAACTGATTTATCTTTTATATTATTCCTAGACAGTAAGGGGTATGTAATTTAAATAAATAAATTTAAACATGTTATCAGAATATCAGAGGTCCTTAAGTATAAGTTGAATTTTGTTGAAAAGGCAAAAAGAACAGTGCCTGTATACCTATTAGCTTGTTACAAAGAGCATTAATACTTTTATAATTTTATTCCACTGTTTGCATTTAAATGCATGAATTGCATTAAGCTTTTGTAAATTTCTACATATTTGTGGATCCATTACTACCTTTGTTTACACCTATAGAAAAGGGTCTCCTAGTTAGAAAACATTGCTTTGTCATAGCTTTATCTTTTACAATATGTTTATAGCTTACACTTGCATTAATTACACTTGGAGAGAACATTAGATTTTCCTTCGTAGAAATAGAAACACAATTTCACACACACACACACATACACACACAATGAAAAACCATATTTTAATGTTTCTTTAAACCAAATGTACTGTTTGTATTTTTGATACATTTTACTTTATTCTGGTCATCAAATGGTTTTCTTAAACACATTCTGATATTCCAAAGTGGATTTTCACTGTAGTTCTTCCTTCCTGACAGCTCAAAATAGTTGGCTCTTAGGTATTACACACATATGATAAACAATCTTCTAGTGATCACCTATTCTGTTACTATAAAATTATTTATATTTGACCAAATATTATAGCTAGGAAAATATATAACTTCAAGGTATTTCATTTTCTGTGTTCTCAAGAAGAATATATTATTTTTCAGTGTCAAAGAGAGCATATTAATTTTGTATAATGAACATTTAAGTAATGGATTTTTATAACTCTGGTGATATTCCTAATTATTTTCTGATTTTCTCTCAATGTATGTCTCTAAATATAGAAAACTAAAATTGTTCTTACTCTGTTTTATGTGTAAATTCAACAACAGATTTTCAGTTTTCTTGTAACTATATTTTATATAGTCTTTTTATAGTTGATTAATTTTCTCAAAATCAGCTGATAGATAAGTATCATCTTACTCAGGTAAGTTTGTTCTAAAATAAACTTGCTTAATTATAAGCAGTAATTAGTATAGTAAAAAACTTATAGCTCTCTGTAATCAAAAGATTTAATCTTTTATGGAGTGAAATCTTTCCTGAATAGAATAGAAATCAAAGCTAAACTAATAAGTTACAAAACAAAATACATTTTTCTTTTAAATGAATTTTAATCCATCATTTGAATAAATTTACCATCAGTAAAATCTATATGATCTCATGAATGTTATAAACAACTAGAGGCCTGGATGCATGAAATTTGTGCACTTAGGAGGGGGGTCTCTCAGCCCTGCCTGCACCCTCTCGCAGTCTGGGAGCCCTCAGGGGATGTCCAACTGATGGAGCAGACCTAAGCCGTCAGTCGGACATCCCTAGCACGGAGGCAGGTCCTGCGTTGTGTGGCATTGGGCCCAAACCAGCTTTCTGATATCCCCTGAGGGGTCCTGGATTGCGAGAGGGTGCAGGCCAGGCTGAGGGACCCCACCAGTGTATGATTGGGGTAGGGAGGGACATGGGAGTTTGGCCAGCTGGGAAGGGACTGTGGGAGGGCTCGAGGGCAGTCTGGACCATCTCACTCAGTCCTGATCAGCTGGACCCCAGCAGCAAGCTAACCTACCAGTCGGAGCATCTGCCCCCTGGGGGTCAGTGCACTACATAGCGAGCAGTTGAGCGGCCTTAGCATATCATTAGGATATTACACTTTGATTGGCTGACCAGACGACTGGACACTTAGCATACTAAGCTTTTATTATATAGGATGCTTTGTTAAATCACAGTCTCTTTAAAAAATGAGTCTCATGCCCTGGCCAGGTGTTTCCCTGGGTGTTATCCCATACACCAAAAAGGTTGTTGGTTAGATTCCCTGATAGGGTACATATCTATGATTCAGGTTCCATTCCTCCTTGGAGCAGGTACTGGAGGCAAATGATCAATGTTTCTCTCTTACATCAATGTTTCTATCTCTCTTCCTTCCTCACTCTCTCAGAATCAATAACACACATACACACACAAACAAACAAACAAAAAAGACATATCCTTGAGTAAAGATTAAAAAAAAAGAGTCATTTATTCTTGAGTTCTATACTTTTCACATATTTTTTCTTTCTTTTTTTAAAAAAACTATGTTTTTACTTATTTCAGTGAGAGAGGAAGGTATAGGGATAGAGAGACAGGAACATGGATTGGCTTCCTCCTGCAGGCCCCCTGCCAAGAATCAAGTCTACAAACTGGGCATGTGCCCTGATGCAGAATCAAACAGGAGACATCTTGGTTCATGGGCCATGCCAACCACTGATCCACACCAGCCAGATGAGTATCCGTCCCTACTCACCCTGACCAGGGATCAAACTGCAACCTGGGTATGTGTCCTCACTGGAATCCAACCACCAACTCTTATGCCCCTTCTTTGGTGGTAATTCTAACTTCTGAAATAGGAGAAGTAATGGACACGTAGGGGATTAGAGACTGAGGCAGTCATTGGAAGTCGTGCACATTTCGAGTTTGTACAAGCCTGAGTTTTTAGTCCCATTTCAGAGTCTGTTAAAGACTTTTACATTTTTGATATGCAATACACCTTTCTGCAGTTATACACCTGCCTCTTTAGCACGTAGAATGCAATGATTTTTCATGTGCTAGAGAACCAGTAATTAATAACTTTGCAATTTTCAATCTATCTTTATTTTCCACTATAGTCATAGTGACAAAATGTTAAGACCCTTTCACAATTGTGCCTTTATTGCCTAAGAACTTGAGTAAATGTCAAAAAACTATGTTATGGAATCTTTAATGTCCTCCCAGTGTGCTAGCAAAAGTCCGTGCAGTCTGTACCTCTGGCATTCCTGAGGTGAATTGAACACACATGTGTGACTTTACCTCCAATATACTAATGACAGAGCAAATACCTGTATTAAAAGTTTAGTGACTTATCAATTGTTCTTTTGTTTGTTCTCTCTCTCTCTCTCTCTCTCTCTCTCTCTCTCTCTGTGTGTGTGTGTGTGTGTGTGTGTGTGTGTGTGTGTTGGATTTCTTACTTAAAGAAATCAGGATTTGTGTCATTAAACAAGCCTGCAAACCTCACCTTCTGGATCTTTCAAACAGCAATAAAAATACTGTTGGCTAGCTGTTAGAATTAAATAAGATTTGTTATGTACAGCACCAAGTAGAAGAATGCCTCAATGTAGCTCACAAGATAATTTCTTAATTTTATAATTGTTATAACAAATTGCATGTAAACCTATAATTACTAAGATAAAAAAAACTAAGACAGTGCAAATTGACATGTTTTTACTTTTTCAGGAAATTTTTGCCTAGGAAGATAATATGGCAATAAAAATATTGTTTATTTCAGAAACTTCCTGAAAATCTACCTAATATGAATAATAGACTAATCCATTGGCCTGCCTTCTCAGGGCAATGAATTATGCAAGAAATGAACTCATTCTCTTATCTAACAAATGGTCATTCATCAAGAGACCTGCAAAGCCCTGGCTATTCTCTAATAATTCTCAATTATTATATCATGAATTATGGCTTGTTATATTAAAAGACTGCCCTAAATCAGAGTCTAATCCTTGTAATATCTACCCACCTGCCTTTCAGAGACACTACTAAGACCCTGCCGATGTCCATTACTGCCGGAAGTAACAAATTCATCTTTGCTTGGCCAGCTGCTTATTTTGGTGGACTGTTTAGAAAGTCAGCCATTGAAAAATATGATGATAATAACTATAGTAGCATTTATGCTTTTGTGTAGTAATTTATTTTCACTAGCCATTTGTAGATTTAACAGCTGCATTTTTTACCTTGCATTTTTACCTCATAAACTGGGAGTTCTCTATATTCATTTTAAAGATAAGGAAACATGTTTCATAAAGTTAATGTCATGTAAATAACTGGCTGTGATGGGCTAGAATTACTATTTTTTTACTTTCTACCTAGTGTTGTAACATATGTTTTCTTATTATGAGTGTCCTCTTTCATAGGTTATTTTCTATAGTCATCTTTTCCCCATTTAAAAAAAATTAAAGAATGAGGCCAAAATAACTGAAGACCACATAGAGCTCCTTTAGTCTTGGCAACATTATTTGAACCCATAAATATGTGAAGTTATCATCTATTTCTAAGCCAATATAGTCACAGATATAAATTTAACTTATTCCCTTTATCCCTACAAAGATATTTCAAAAATTTGGCAATGAAAAGGTCATGGGGACCTCAAATGCTTCACTGTTGATTTTTCTTCACAAAATATTTCCTTCCCCCCTACATACAATTTTTGCTAAAAGAATGTAGTTGTCTTTGTCAAGTACTTGAAAGAAATTTCTTTCATAACAAGTGTACCTAAGAAAGGTCACTTACTTATTTTGTAAAGACTGTATTTACAAATAGTCTAAAACTTCTATTGCAACATGCAAGGGTGTACAAGGGGATGTGTGCTAGTTACTCTGCACACATAAGTATAAGAATGTAATAAAACATATATTTCATCTTCAGAAATACTCGACATGCAGTCTTTGCTAAAATGTCTGCTTTGTTACAACCTCAATTACCAACTACTTATTAACCTTCTAGGAAAGAACATTCCACATTTTGTCACATGGAGTTTCTGTCACAAAGTAGATACTGCATTTTACAAATGCTAATTAAAAAACTATTGGGGTCTATTTATGGTGTTTTGGGTGGTTCTTACCATATGATTATTCACTAGTATATGTAACCATCATAATATTGGTCATGAATTAACTAAATGAAGTCCTGAATCATTCTACAACAACCCTTGTAGGAGAATATATAATGACTTAATAATAAAAGAAAACATTTTACAATAATGGTTAAATGTGGGTCTATTTTCAGTTCATACTCTGAGGTAAGAAGAGGATTTTTATACTTTCCTATTTACACTACAGGGGGAGAGGACTCAGCCATCTAAGGAGAAAATTACAGATTTTGGAGGAAAATGAGCAAAAACAGTGCTCTTAGATGAGAGTTGCAGATTTGGGTCATCATTTCTACGCTGTCATTAATAAGGAAAGAAAGTGTTTGAATTCCACAGAGCACTTCGAGCAAGTGCCTAATCAAATACAGTCTTTTAAAAAATAGAATTTTTGTTGAAAGTATTTCAGATGTCTCCCCTTTTCCCCCCATTGCCTCCTACACCCTGCTCTCATCCCCTCACTAGGCCTTCCCTGCACTATTATCTGTTCATGGGCTATGCATATATGCATATAAGTTCATTGGTTAATCTCTTCCCTTCCCCACCTCCCTCTGAAATACCTCAGTTTATTGCATTCTTTATTCATCAGTTTATTTCATTCATTAGATTCCACATATGAGTGAGATCATGTGATACTTGTCTTTTTCTGACTGGCTTATTTCACTTATCATAATATTCCCCAGGTCTCAAAGGGTAAGAAAACCTTCTATTTTATAGCTGCATAATATTCCATTGTGTAAATGTACCACAGTTTTTTTAATCCATTCATCTACTGATAGACACTTGGGCTGTTTCCAAGATTTTATCAATTGTAAATAATGCTGTTATGAACAAAGGTGTGTACATATTCTTTATGGTTGGTGTTTTAGGATTCTTAGGATATAGTCCTAGAAGTGGGATCACTGGGTCAAATAAACATATACATGGAATACTACAGAACATTGAAAAAAGAGATAGATAAAGATATAAAAAGTGGAAGAAGATACCCTGTTCATGGATTGGCAGAATTAATATCATTAAAATGTACATACTACCCAAAGCAATCTATGGACTCAATGCGATCCTTATCAAAATACTAATGACATATTTCACAGATCTAGAACAAACACTCTAAAAAATTATATGGAACCAAAAAAGACCCTGAATAGCCACAACAATCTTGAGAAAGAAGAACAAAGTTGGAGGAATCATAATACCAGATATCAAGCTATACTACAAAGCTACTGTAATCAAAACAGCACAAGAACAGGCACATAGATCAACGGAACAGAAAAAGAGAATCCAGAAATTGATCCAAGCTATTATGCTCAACTAATATTTGACAAAGGAGGCAAAAGCATACAATGGAGTAAAGGCAGTCTCTTCAACAAATGATGTTGGAAAAATTAGACCGATACATGCAAAAATATGAAATTAGCCCACCAACTTATACTATCCACAAGGATAAACTAAAAATGGATAAAAAACTTAAATGTAAGTTGTGAAACAATAAAAATCCGAGAAGAAAACGTAGGAAGCAAAATATCAGACATCTCATGGAGCAGTATTTTCACCAATATATGGCCTTGGGCAAGAGAAACAGAGAAAAAAATAAACAAATGGGATTACATCAAACTAAAAAGCTTCTGCACAGCAAAGGAAACCAGGATCAAAATGAAAAGGGAACCCATTGTATGGGAGAACATATTTGCTAATGATACATCTGGTAAGGGGTTAATTTCCAAAATGTATAAAGTACTCATACAATTCAACAAAAGGAAGACAACCCAATTAAAAAATGGGCAGAAAACCTGAATACACACTTCTCAAAAGTGGACATACAAATGGCCAGGGGACATATGAAATAATGTTCAATAGCACTAAGCATCAGAAAGATGCAAATTAAAGGGACAATGAGGTTCTACCTCACACCTGCCAGAATGGCTACCATCAATAAATCAACAAACAAGTGCTGAAGAGAATGTGGAGAAAAGGGAATCCTAGTACACTGTTGATGGGAATGCAGACTGTTACAACCACTATGGAAAATAGTGTGGAGTTTCCTCAAAAAAAGGCAGTCTTCTCAATAAAAGCCAATAAAGGCCCTATAGCAAGCACTAGCCTAATCAGTCATCTCAACCCAAACCAGTCTTGGAAAATAAGGAAGTGCTTCAGGTTGAATTTCCAAACAGCCTAATAGTCACCTCACATCTACCACCTCTCTGGTTCAGGATTAGTATAAATTCCTTACTCAGCCAGAATTGAAGTCTATATATATATATTTATTTATTTTATGTTCTCACTATGAAATAAATTATTTAATCAAAATTTAGTTTTTCCATGACAAATCATTCACTATAATTTTTCTCCACACAAAACAACAAAACCATGAACTGGTCTATTTCCTGCTATTAAAGTTAAAGTACTAGTTCCTAGCAAAACCCTAGAAAAATCTTGTAGGATTCCTGCACAAAGAGACTTATTTTTTGCTTGCACATGATATGAATTATAATGTAACCCTCAGATAAATGCCTACCTCTTTAAAATTAATTTGCTAACTGTTACTGAATGATTAGCATTCTCACATTCAAGCTGTTTTGTCCTCCAAAGTAAAATTTGCCATTTTATTTCTGTATAAGCTTGACAAATGTGAAGGACTTGCAACAAACTCATGCCTGCTTTGCATACAACACATGTCAGTTCTTGATTAATGTTTTTTATTCAGTCTGCTCTCATTCTCTTTAGCCATCATGGTGTTTTATGGCCCATATTGTGCCAATCTGACTTTTTTCACATATCTTTTATTTCATTCTTATCCAGAATCTTGTGTGTATTGCCAAGGTGAGCAGATTGCTTTGATTATCATATCTGTGCATTATAATCTCTCTGCAGACACAGAATCTAGCATGTTTAGAAAACAAAAGCTAACCTTTTAAATGTTTGGATTGAAGCAAAAATTAGCTGGCTAATCTCATTTACCTTTCTCCAAAATGGCCACAGTTAATTGAAAGAGCTAAAATAGCTGCAGAAATATATATATATATTAGGTCTCTTTCTCCCCAACACTTGAAAAGGGACATTAATTTGTACTTAATGTGTGAGGGGTTCCTTTGGCCTCTTTGTACTGCTTTCTATGAGATTAGTAAGTGAAGAATATAACTGATCATTCACTACCTCCAATAGAGTAGGGGGGCTTCATCAAATGATAGATGGTGCATTTACTCAATAGAATACTATGCAGCTATAAAAAAGAAGGATTGCTTACCCTTTGAGACAGCATGGAGGGGCCTAGAGATTATTATATTAAAGGAAATAAGACAGTCAGAGAAAGACAAGTATCACATGATCTCACTTATATCTGGAATTTAATGAGTAAAATAAACTGACATACAAAATAGACCCAGAGGCATGACACAGACTGATGGATCTCAGAGGGAAGGAAGGAGTAGGGGCGGGAAGAGATTAACAAAAGAACTTACACGCACTTATGCATGACCCTTGGACACAGACATTAGGGTGGTAAAGGCCTGGGGTGGGGCAAGAACCAGGTGGAGGGGGGCAATAGGTGAAAAAGAGGAACATCTGTAATACTCTCAACAATAAAGATAAATTTTAAAAAATAATAAAATAAAAGCAGGTGGAGAAAAAAAAAGTGTAATGCCAGTTAATGCACTCCAATGTTAAAAACCTAGTACAGGAAGCAGAACACCAACTAACTTAGAGTCAGGGGGATCCAATTTAAAGATGGAGAAAGTGAAGCCTGAGAATGTAAGTGACGACAAAAATACCACCCTTAGTTAATGACTCAGAGAGAATAAAATTCCATGTTTCTCCCCAATGTCTACATCCAATGCCACAAACCCAAATCTGGAGGTCTCCCTATACATTTTACTCCAATATAATATTCAATAAGTCACCCTATAAACTCAGATTCCCTAGATTCAAAGCCTGAGCTGGGGATTTTTATGCAACTGATAACTTTAAGGGTATTCTTTCAGGAGAAACTTGTGAGGGCAAAATAATATAGGAAAGGAGATGTATTAATTTGTCTGCAGAGGCTGCTGTAATAAAATATCACAGACTGGGTGGCTTACTAGTAAACAACAGAAATTTATTTTCAAAGACAATCACCTTGGGAGTTAATACTTCAACATAAGAATTTCCAGGATATATAGTTCAGTCCATAATTGGAGGGAAAGCCAAACAATATTGAAGTTTGAGGTGAAGTCTAGGCTTAGCTTGATTCAGGGGGGAGTATAAATTGTGCCACAGAATTAGTCCTGTTGAGGCTATATAATTAGGCTTTTCCACCAGTTATTTCTCTCCCCTATCCCCAATCCTATAAAATTGGTCATTCATATCAGTAGATCATGGGATGATAAAAACTGTGAGATTACTGCATTTATGCAAGAAAAGTTCTTTGGCAGAGCCTACAGGTGGGAGCCATTGGCAGCAACATAGGCAAGAGTTATGAGATGGGCATACCAAAGCAGGAAGAGGTCTCTGGGAATGACCTGATAAGACACTAAATTCTGCATGGGTTTCACTTTTGTAAATGTCACTTCCTTACTTCAGATCCCCATTGTTCCTCAACTGTACACTGTAATAGTCTCTTAACTAGTTTTCCTTCTTCTAGAGAAAGCATGTCAAACTCGCAGCCCATAGGCCGCATGTGGCCCACAACAAGTATTTTTGTGGCCCAGCCAATATAACAGTATGTAAGAAACGTTTTAATAAAAATTTCGTAATTTAATTTTTACAATATCCTGTTATATAATAATTATTAGTAACGAACTACAACGTTCACTAATGACTGATTAATATAACCATGTTGCATTCATTTCCCTTATGTGCCTTATACGCAGGTGCACCATTTCTCTCTACTAATACTAGCAGCGAATATTTTAGCAGCCGATTGCCATGCCACTAGTCTTGGACTGACTTGCTTGGTGTGTGCAACAGAAAATATTTCGCTTTCAGGGAACAAGAAAAACAGATTTATTTGCATTACGCTTATTAATTTGTGCAGTTATTCAGTGTTGGGTAAGTTAATGTTCAAGAAAAAATATTAATTTTTATTAAAATGTTCTATTATTTTATGTTAAGGATTACTCATTTATTTTAGCCCTTTGTATTTAGTATGTCTCTATCGAAATAAACCCACGTTTCTATGAAAATTGAAGCTTTTGTTTTTTTGCAGCCCACATAAACTTAAACCTTGTTTATTTGGCCCGTGTTAGCCTTTGAGTTTGATATGCTTATTCTAATGTTTTTCTTTTCTAATTCATCCTTCTTGTTGTTGCCAGAATGTGTTTACCAGAGGGTAAAGGAGGTGGGGGAGCTAGAAGAGGGTAAATGGGGGATAAATAGTGATGGAAGACTTGACTTGGGGTGGTGAACACACAATACAGTATACAGATGATGTATTATAGAATTGTTCACCTGAAACATATAATTTTATTAAATAATGTCACCCCAGTAAATTCAATAAAAATTTTAAAATATAGAACACAAATCTGACCATGTCACATTTCTCTAAAATCTGCCAGTGATATCTTTAAGGGAAACATCAAATTCTTGATGCTACACTTAAGATTCTTCTTATCAGAGTCTTCTTTACTTTTCTATCTTCAACAATTGTAATTTCTAGATCCATATGCCGTGCTTGAGTTATATTGAAAAAAATATTATTTTTAAATCCTCATCTCATCTAACTTTTGGGGACTATACACACACTATTGCATTCACTTGGTTTGTGTGTCAGCCCTTTTGTTCAATTGCTTTCTTGTACCTACTCTATAAACATAGCCAAAATGTCACCTGCTCCAGGATATCATCCACTCACCCAAAACTCAGTTTTAGCTGCTTGCAGGGCTATGTGAGCAGCAAGAATTTACTAGATTATTTCATACTAGGAGCCCAGTGCACAAATTCGTGCACCTTGAAAGAACTGTGGGCCTCAAGGCTGCAGTAGGCATAGGGGTGGGTCTCGGCCCATTCTCTGCGCTTACACCTGGCCCCTCCCGCCATGGCCTCTGGTCCCCTGTCTGCTGGAAGGCCTGCTCCCACTGCTGCTCTCACACACTGATGGCACCAGCCCCACTAGCACCTGCTGATGATGCGGAGCGATTGGAGCCAGCACCAGCAGCGGATGTGAGCAGGGCTGGCGCCATCAGTGGGTGCGAGCGCCAGCTGCTGGTCCTGATCACCCCTCAGGAGCAGGGGGAAGTGGAGAAGCCCTCAGGAGTGATCAGAGCCAGCAGCTGCTGCTCACACCCACTGATGGCGCCTCGTGATTGGGACCGGTGCTGGGTACCGGCAGAGGGTGCAAGCGCAGGGCGGGACTGTGGCACAGGGGAGCAAAGAATTTTCAGTAACTACCAGAGGCTCACCCCGATGACAGCAACTGGCACTCCACCTTGGTCTGGCGCCCCCGCTCACCTGCTTCACCATCTGGCCGTGGCCAGCACCTGCCATGTTCTGCAACTCCCGTCATAGTGACTGATGGTTCGGTTGTTCGGTTGTTCGGTTGTTCTGTTTGTTCTGCCATTCCGTCTATTTGCATATTAGCCTTTTATTATATAGGATTACATTGTATTAATTTGTTTACATATCTAATTGGTAGTATAATCCACATGAGTTAAAGCGGAAAAAAAGAATTTGTGTCAAATAAAAACAAAATAAAGGTAGTGTAGCTATGAGTTGATGCAGATCTTTTTTTCCAGTTTTATTGAGATGTAATTGACAAACAGCACAATATAAGATTAGGTTGTGAAGCACAATGACTGAACTTACATATAGATGAGATGATTGCCACACTAAGTTTAGTTAACATCCATCATTTCATATAGATACAAAAAAATTAGAAAAAAGTTTTTTTCTTTTCTTGAGAACTTTCAGGATTTAGCTCTTAGCAACTTTCAAATATATCACATAGGCTCACTTTGGCAGAGGCAGTTCTTCACCTGTCTGCTTGGCTTGATGTTCCGGATGTGCCTGCAGGTAATGTCCTAGTACAGGTGAAACTATCAGGGTCTACATTAGGGAAAGGCCATTGCCCATGCCGGCTGAGAGCCGTTGGGTAGGACTGCTGGCTTGGCTCTCTGCACAAGCAAGGCTGTAGTATGGGTTTTGTCGTTTCCTGCATTCTCTGGTCGGGCTCCTGGACTGGGTACTATACTTAGCAGTAGTTGGCAGCAGAATGGGCTCAAAGACAGAAATACTCATTGTTTGGGGACCTAACTCAGGCTGGATTGAGCACTGAATTTCCTGGTCAGATAAGGCCCTGTTTTGCCCTACAGTTTTGCTCTAGTGCCACTACAGATAGGCCTGTAGGATGGGCTGGGCTACTAAGTTCCTCTGTGCTCTGAGACTGGTCAGGTGAGCTGAAGATCATAGTCAGCAGGGGGTGGAGTTAAACATTAGTTTCTCTGCCCAGGTGACAAGGCTCTTATTTGAAACTCAAATTAGGCAGAAATATGCACCAAGTTCCCTGGCCTGACAGGCCACTCTCCTAGCTCTGCAGATGAACAGGCCTGCCTGCCACGCTCTCTGCTCAAGTTCTGCTTGCAAAGATGGACTACATAGGTTCCTGGGAGCTCTGGTTAGCTTTCCTGGTTGAATTGTACTGGAGACTGTATTTAGCTTTAGCTGGGGGCTATAAATTAGCTTCTCTGCCCATTTGGCACTGCAGAACAGGCCTCAGGGTTAACAAGGCTCTTGATTTGGAAATTAAATCTGACAGTCCTGCTAGCTAAGCCACCTGAGCAGTTGGAGCCACTGTGTTGGCTCTGCAGATGTCAGACCACTGGTAGGGTTCTTTAATTAAGTGCTGCTGTAATTGGGGATGCAGGTGGGTTACCAAGATTCTCAGGAACTCTGGTGAAGTTTGCTAGTTAGAGTGTTGGAGGCTGTATTCAGCAATGGGCAGAGCTATGAAATAGCTCCCCTGTCTGGGGCACAGTCTCAGAGCAAGCCCCATGGCAGGCAAGACTCTTGTTTGGGGACGAATGAGGCTTACCTGTGCATCAAACTCCTGAGGCAGATGGAGTAGCTGGCTTATCTCTTCAGAGGGCAGTCACTGGCTCAGATCTCTGCTTGAGTGCTGCTGGCCCAAACCATTTCCCAGGTGCTTGGACCAGGTTTCCTGGTCAGACGGATCCAGCAGCTACCCTCTGCATGAGCCAGGATATGAATTAGTTCCCCTTCCCACTCATGGTGGCAAAACTGGCTCAAAGGTGAGTAAGGCCAGTAAAGCAGCACCACACACCAAGTTTTCTACCAAAAATGGGCCACCTGTTTTGCTCCACTGACAGGCAGCACTATTGGCTGGCTCTACATTAGAGTGTTGCTGGGCTACACAGGTTTCCATGTGCTCAGGCCAGGCTTCCTGGTTGGGTGGAGCTGGAAGCTATGCTCATCAGTGAGGGTGGCATTGAATTAGCTCCCCTGCACAGGTGGAGTGGGAGGCTATGCATTAGCTCCCCTGCACAGGTGGAGTGGCAGAGTTGGTGCCAACCAGCTCCCCAGGTGTTCCAATCAGGCTTTCTGGCCTGGCAGGGCTGAGCTACACACTCTACTGCAGGGTAAGGCTGTGAATAGCTCCTATACCTAGGCAGGATGGGTGAACCAGCTCCAAGATTGGCTAAATTGTTTGTGGACTTGACTCAAGCCACCTGTGCCCCAAGTTCTCTGGCTAAAAAGTGCTGCTGGCTTTGCTTTGTGATTAATCGGTCCTGCCTGCTGGACTCTTTGCTCCAGACTTGCTGGGCTACAAAGCTTTCAGGTGTTCTGGCTGCTTTCTGGTTTGGGCAGAAGTTATACTCACCAATAGGCAGGGCTCTGACTCAGTTTCCCTGCCCATGCAGCAGGTGAGGAGGAGGCAGTTAAGCTCCAAAATTGACAATGCTCTTTATTTGAAATCCCAAATCAAGCAACCTGTGTGTGCCACAATCTTGGCTCTGTAGTTGCTGGTTGGGGCCACTATTTGGGGGCAGCAGATAGGAACTTGGTCTGCCAATATCGGAGTGCTGGTTGCAAGGCCTTCCCCCTTCTCTGTCTCAATGAGATTCCCAATGGTCAAGTCCCACAGATCCCCCCTAGTACCCAAGGGGTGAAACTGCAGTGGGTAATCCCAAGAAGTAATCCTCAGTGCGGGGGAGCTGGATTCCCATCCTGGGCTCTCTCTTGCCACTGAGCAACTCAAGGCTTAGGCTAGGAGGCCCCTTGGTGTGGTGCTGCCCTTGTTTGAGAAAGGAGTAATGCGGTCAACAGGCAGCTGCCCCTCTTACCCTTCTAATGCAGTCTGTCGCAGGGGTGCAGAGAGATGCTTCAGCCTCGCCCCCGTGTTCTAGGATTTTCTCAGTGGTATCCTGTCTATGAATAGTTGTTAGTTGTTCTGTGAGGGGGAGTAAAGTCAGAGATGGCTTATGTTGTTATCTCGGTGATGTCACCCCTTAATGCAGTTCTTGAAAGCTAAGTTAAACCTGGATTTAATCTAGGAGGTAAGAGGAAGCCCACATTGGTTATTAGGCATTAAAAAGATAAAAAACAATAACAGTAAAGTTTAGGCATAGTTTACTTTAGGGAATTGCAAATTTAAATAATGAAATACCACTATATACTTATTAAGACCATAATCCAAAACACTGATAATACCAATGCTGGTGAGGATGTAGAGAAATAGGAACTCTCATTCACTCCTGATAGGAATGCAAAATGGTACAGCCACTTTGGAAGACAACTTAGAAGTTTCTTACAAAATGAAACATATCATCCAGCAATTGTATTCCTTAGTATTCACCCAAATAAATTGAAAATGTATTTCCATATAAAACCTGTACACTGATGTTTATATCAGCTTAATTCATAGTTGCCAAAATTTCAAAGCAACCAAGTTGTCCTACAATAAATATATGGATAAATAGACTTGTACATTAAGAAAATGGAATATTATTTAGTACTAAAAATAAATAAGCAACCAAGCCGCGAAAGAACATGGAAGAAACTTAAGTGCATATTACTAGTTGAAGAACCCAATCTGAAAAGGCTGCACACTATGTGATTTCAACTCTATGACATTGTGGAAGAATATGGAGATAGTACAATTATTAGTGTTTGCCTGGAGTTGGGTAAGAGAGGAAAGAATAGGCAGAGCACAGAGGATTTTTAGGTCACAGAAACTATTCTGTTTGACACTACTGTGGTGAATACAGCTTTCCTAAATCCATACATTTCTCCAATCCCATAGAATATACAACACAGAAAGTGAACCCTATGCAAATTATGGGCTGAGGATGATAATGACGCGTCAGTGTTCATCAATAGAAATGAATAAAGAGAGTATGCATGTGTGGGTATAAGGACTATATAGTAATTCCATACTTCTCACTCAATAGTGACTCCAAACTGCTCTAAAAGTAAAGTTTATTGACTTTAAAAAGTTAAGAGGTAAAGAGACATATGCTATACCACTAATAAAGAGATAGCTATATTAATTACAGACAAAGCTAACTTCAAATAAGAAAAATTATCAGCAATAAAGAGAGGGAATTTATAATGATAAAGGGAATTAATAGTGATAATTCTTCAAAAAGCATAATCCTCAATGTGTATGCAACTAACCACACAGTACCAAAATTGTGAAGCAAAAACTGATAGAATTCCAAAGGGAAATGACATACCCATTGTTGTAGTTGATATTTTTTTTAATATATTTTATTGATTTTTTACAGAGAGGAAGGGAGAGGGATAGAGAGTTAGAAACATTGATGAGAGAGAAACATCAATCAGCTGCCTCTTGCACACCCCCTACTGGGTATGTGCTCGCAACCAAGGTACATGCCCTTGACCGGAATCGAACCTGGGACCTTTGAGTCTGAAGGCCAATGCTCTATCCACTGAGCCAAACTGGTCAGGGCTAGTTGATATTTTAACTCCTCCATTTTGGTAAATGATAGATAAGCAGGCAGAAAATCAGTAAAAATAGAGCTGACCTAAACAACATTCTGAATCAACTGGACCCCATTGATATTTATAGAATACTTCATCCAACAATAGGAGAATATAGATTCTTAAGCTCCCATTGAACATCCAACAAGATGGAATATAGTGGGCTACAAAACACATTAACATATTAAACAAAATAGAAATTTTATCAAGTATGTTCAAAGACCACAATGGAAATAAACTAGCAATTAATAAGAGAAAGAGTGCTCAAAATCTCAAAATATTTAACAAAACATTTCTAAATAACATATAGGTAAAAGACTCAAGAGAAATTAAAAAATATCTTAAACTAAATGAAAATGAAAAAATATTTATGCAAATTTTGGGATGCAGTGAAATTGCTGCTTAGAGAAGTTATGACATTAAGCACACGTATAAGAAAAGAAGAAAGATCTAAAAAAAATAATCTTAGCTTTCACCTTAGGATAATAGATTAAAAGTTTACTAATTACAAGAAAGTAAGACATACTAGGATTAGGAGAAAGGGAAAATACAGGCTAATATCTCTCATAAAGAAACATACAACATACCTCAACAAAATATTAATAAGTTAAATCCAAGAATATGAAAGAAGAATTATACACCATGATTAAGTGAAATTTATTCCAGTTTTGTAAGGCTGGTTCAAAAAATGAAAATTGAACAGTATAATTCAACTCATCAACACACTAAAGAAAAAAATCATATGATCATATCAATAGATACAGGAATAGCTTCTGACAAAATCTTACACCCATTCATAGTAAAAACTCTGAATAAGTTAGGAACTTCCTCTTCTTGAAAAATAACATTTCAAAAATATATAGCTATTGTACTTAATGGTGGGACACTAGACATGTTTAACTTAAGATCAGAAAAGTTATCCTTTTTTAATATTGCTATTTAAAATTGCACAAGAAGTCCAAGGTAGTGAATTAAGACAAGACAAATAAATAAAATAATTATATAGTTTTGAAAAAAAAGAAATAAAGTATCCTTTGTTAATAGATGACTTGGTTCTCTATGAATAAAATACCAAATAATCAATAAAAAAGTATTCCTGGAACTATTGAGTACTGCTAGGTTGCAGAATACAAGAATATATAAAGTCAATTGTTTTCCTGTATCCCAGCAATAAACAATATGAGCCACCAAATTAAGTAGTATGAAAATAAAACCAGAAGCATAAAATAACTATCCATGAGTCCATATTGATATAAATACATTTTTGTAAAAATGGATAATTGGGGAAAATAGACAAATATCCTCTGTAGAAGAATTTTGAATAATTTACATAGCTGCCCACTCTCAAGGTGGTGGAGAATAACTGCTTAACCCTTATGTGTGGGTCATATATAGTGACTTCCTTCTAAAGAGTACAGTATGGAAAGGGAGAAAAGCAGAAACTTTAGTGTGGAACCCAACAAATAGTACTCCAGTCAAAACACAAGGCCAATATCTACAGTATTGTCATGTTGATCATACAAACTATTAACATGATGTGATAAAATGGCATTTTGCTTTTGCGTTCCTCCTGAAAAACCCATAACCCAACTCTAAGTTTAAAAAATCAGATAACGCCAGAGGAAATCTTAAAAAATACATAATAATTTAACTTAATGGTTTTATTTAAAAAAAACAAAACTCTAGTAAGTATAAATGCCAAAAGTGCACCCTAACCGGTTTGGCTCAGTGGATAGAGTGTCGGCCTGCGGACTCAAGGGTCCCAGGTTCGATTCCGGTCAAGGGCATGTACCTTGATAATTATAGCATATTTTATTTCTGTGAGGTCATTAATGACTATACTCATTCCCACTATAACATAATCAATTCTCTTTTTTCTTTATCGTTTAAAGTGCTACATAAGTCTTCTTTTTCCTCCATTGACCTCTCCCCGGCCGCTCCCCCCCCTCCCCCGCCAAACACATGCCCTCACATCCCTACTTCCTGTGTCCATTGGTTATGCTCATTTGGATACATTTCTTACCCCCCTCTCCCCCATTTTCCCTCATAAGTTGGACAGTCTGTTCGATGATTCTATGACTCTGGTTCTATTTTTGTTCATCAGTTTATGTTGTTCATTATATTCCACAAATGAGTGAGATCATATGATATTTATCTTTCTCTGACTGGCTTATTTCCCTTAGCATAATGTTCTTCAGTTCCATCCATGCTGTTGCGAATGGTAAGAATTCCTTCTTTTTTACAGCAGGGTAGTATTCCATTGTGTAGATATACTACAGTTTTCTAATCTACTCATCATCTAATGGGCACTTAGGCTGTTTCCAAATCTTAGCTATTGTAAGTTGTGCTTCTATGAACATAGGGGTGCATATATCCTTTCTGATTGGTGTTTCATTTTCTTGGGATATATTCCTAGAATGGGATTACTGGGTCAAATGGAAGTTCCATTTTTAATTTTTTTAGGAAACACCATACTGTTTTCCACAGTGGCTACAACAGTCTGCATTCCCACCAGCAGTGCAAGAGGGTTGCTTTTTCTCCACATCCTCTCCAGCACTTGTCATTTGTTGATTTGTTGATGATAGCCATTCTGACAGGTGTGAGATGGTACCTCATTGTTGTTTTGATTTGCATTTCTCAGATGATTAGTGACTTTGAGCATGTTTTCATATGTCTCTTGGCCTTCTGTATGTCCTCTTTTGAAAAGTGTCTATTTAGGTCCTTTGCCCATTTTTTAATTGGATTGTTTATCTTCCTTTTGTCAAGTTGTATGAGTTCCCTATAAATGTTGGAGATTAAACCCTTATCGGTGATAACATTGGCAAATATGATCTCCCATTCAGTGGGCTTTCTTGTTGTTTTGTTGATGGTTTCTTTTGCTGTGCAGAAGCTTTTTATTTTGATGCAAAATTCATCTGGAATAAAAAAAAAGACCCTGATAGCTGCAGCAATCTTGAGAAAGAAGAACAAAGTTGGAGGGATCACAATACCAGATATCAAGCTATACTACAAAGCCACTGTTCTCAAAACTGCTTGGTACTGGCACAAGACCAATGTAACAGAACAGAGAACCCAGAAATTGACCCAAGCCATTATGCTCAATTAATATTTGATAAAGGAGGCATTAGCATACAATGGAGTCAAGACAGTCTCTTGAATAAATGAAAATGACAGATATATGCAAAAAAAATGAAACTAGACCACCAACTTACACAATACACAAAAATAAACTCAAAATGGATAAAGGACTTACATGTAAGACGGGAAACCATAAAAATCTTAGAAAAAGGTATAGGCAGCAAAATAGCAGACATTTGTTGTAGCAATGAAACTAGGGAGATAAACAAATGGGACTACATAAAAATACATCAATTCTATTTTTATCTGTATTTAACTAGATGTATGATGCTTTTATTCAGGAATAAGTATTAGTTTGCAAAATAAACAATTTGATAGATTTAGAAAATCCATAAAAATGTATTTCAATGATGGATATCACTCTCATATTTTCTAAAGTTTCTCATCTCTGTATTTAAAATACCTTGCCAAGAGTTGCCAGAGGTTAACGCTGGTGCCGGTGAGCATGTGTACTCATGGAGTTAGGGCTGTATTGCCAATATTTTCCTGAATTGCTTAGGGTTTGAATTTAGCATTAAGCACTCTATAGTAAGATACTTCCTAAGATCCCACTTTCAAGCAATATGGTCAACAGAATAATCAGATTTTTATTACTATTTGAAACACATTGGCTTTTATTCCACTAAAAAAAAAGATTAAAAGGAGATCTTTGCTCTAGCCACTGGAAACCTGTTAAGTCAATGATTTTATCTACTTTTCTCTAATCAAGATATTTAGTGAGGTCTAGGTAATGGATTTTCCATTCTTCCTGGCTAATGTCCCCATGCCCAAAACTTAAAACCAATTAAATGAGGCCAATAAGCCATTCTGAACACTTTATTTAGAAAGAAACTCCAACAGAGAACAGATATTTTTAACCATAGTTCAAAAAATACTGAGGAAAAAATCTGTCTCAAAGATACCTAATGCCCACCCCACCCCTTGGAGATGTCCACTTTCTAATTCCTGGAAGCCATGATTTTGTTATCTCACATTATAAAGGGACTTTGAAGATATGATTAAGTTAAAAATATTGAGTTGTAGAGATTGTCCAAGTTGGTCCGCTATAATCCCACGAGTCCTTCAAAACTGAGAACCTTTTCTGAATGTGGTCAGAAGCTGTGATTATGGAAAAGTCCCAGTGATATGAAATGTTGCTGGCTTTGAAAATGGAGTAAGGGGATCACCAACCACGGAATGTAAGGTGTCTTTTAAAGCTAGAAGGTAGAAGGAAATGAACTCTCTGCTAGAGCCTCCAGAAAGTGTGGGGAGCCGATATAGGGTTAAGCCTCGGACTGACCTGTTGGCAAAGTCACAAACAGGTCTTCCAAGTCTTAAACAACCCAATCCAAGAGGTGGCCTGCTGATTTACATGCGCTATCATTTTAAAAATAAAAAAGGGGGAATTTGCCAGAAGCCAGTCCATCCTTGCTGCTTGACACAGCATATGTTTCAAGAGACCTGGCGTATATGGCATACTGTTCTTAATATGTTTGTTCCCCTTCTTAGTGCTATGTGTTTTAACTAAGGTCACCTCTCCGAGAAAGGTTGTTTCCCCAGGTGGGATTTTTCCCTGGAGTTAGGGATTAATAGGACTAAGGAAGGGAATAAAACCCCTTAACTAAGTGCCAGGCAGGTAGTTAATCATTTTAACTACTTACAATTACGCTTAAGCTACATAATCTTTACTTAGAATAATCTCCTTCAGTTACTTCCTTGTAGCTTAACAGAACAATAGAGTAGTGACATTGGAATGGAGATAACAAAAGCCCTAACCTTTGGAATAGAATGGATAGGATTAAAATCAAATGGTATAAATACAGATGTAACAGGAGAATAAAGGGAGAAACTCGCTATGCTGATCAACTGAAGGCTGTCTCCGTGTCATTCCTTCTTCGCCGACTCAGTCCACACCTTTGGGAACCCCTGGACCTGCTGGGGCTGGACCCCAACAAGAAAGGAACATGACCAGACCAACACATTGATTTTAGTCCAGTGAACTTCTAACCTATCGAACTTTAAGATAATAAATTTGGGCTGCATTAAGCCATTAAGTGTATGGTAATTTGTTAAATTAGATGTAGAAAACTAATACACAATCCAAAGTAGAATTTATGATTTTACATTAAACCCTATTGTCCTACACTGTTCTTTTATTCCTACATCTATAATATTTATTTTCTCCACTATATTATAAAATTTATAAAGACAATACCAATTTCCTCATCACTTTTTCCCATCTTACCTTAGGTAAGTTACATACTATTGTATGATCCTCATTTGCCTTATCATAACTATGCAATATGCCTTACCTGTTTCAAAGTTGAGCCTGAAAGTGAATGTTTATTAAAGTTTTTCAAAGCCTAAGATATTGGTTTACATGTTAGGAGAATTTAGTAAGGTAAGAATATGTGTTTCTGTTGTTATATTGTAAATCAGTGAGCTAAACAGAGGACGCCTTAATCAATCTGCCAGTAAGCCAAATTAATTTGGAGTCTTTATGATGCTAGCGGTCTCAGAGGAGTTGTCTCTCAAAGTCTGAGCAAAGCAACATGGAGGAAACTTTCCCTTTATACCCTCTAGATCCTTTGTCTCTCAAATATGGAGTTTCCGTACTTTGCAGGCTTTTCAAAGAGCCTTATGTAGACATTTGTTGCAAGAAGCTTGTAACCTTGAGCACAGCACAACTCAGTAGCCTTGAGCATAGTACATTTCAGATAACTGGCAGGCACCTGGGATGGGAGGAACCAGGGACGGCAGCGGAGTGGCTTGCAAGGTCAGATAGTTGAGCTACATACAGCAAGTAATTGAAGAAATGGGAATTTGAATGAATAGGATGCTGGAGTCAGGTAAACTTGTAAAAGTAAGTGACAACTGTGAATTAAATAAAATATTTTCCTAAGTGAGAGAATGAAAGAGATTGCAAAATGTAGTAGTTGTCTCCTATTCACATTCGAGGGCAGGAATCTGAGTTAGCTGGATTATGTTAAATATTTTGAAGAAAACATTAATGGGCTATAAACTAAGTTCTTAGGGAAATTGAGAAAATAAAGGAGAATCACAGGATAGACATTTATAGAAAGGTATTGCTACTCTCCAAAGATTTCAGAAAAAATACTGAATTTAGGAGATAAAAATTTTATATTTTGTTTTTAAAAAACTGAAGGAATATTTATAACCATTTGATTTAAAAGAAAAAAATTAAACTGTGTGATAGCACACTATCAAATGTATTAGCCTATAATAATTTATCCTTTTTTGTTAATCCTCACCCAAGGATATTTTTTCATTGATTTTTTTATTAAAAAAATGAAAGGGGAGGGGAGAGAGAGAAACATTGATGAGAGAGAGATACACCCACTAGTTGCTTCTAGTGGGGATCAAGCCCTCAACAGAAGTATATGCCCTTGACCTGGAATTGAACACTCAAACCTTCAGTCTGCAGGCCAGGACTCTACCTACTGAGCCAAACCAACTAGGTCTGATTTTACTTTTTAAGTTGATTTTTATGTATTCATGTTTCATATCTTCAATTGTTCCCTGGAATATATATTTATAGTTGATTACTTCCTATTTGAAAAGTATTTTTCAGTAATTCCCATATGATCTAACCTTCTATCATCTTCAAATGAAGTTTTTGTTTTTGAATGTTGCCGTTTAAAATTTTTTTCTAGTTCACCATCTTCATAACTCTGAAAAGCATATTCCACTAGTTTTTTTCTCTTCCAAATGTAAAACCTTAAAGAATTTCCATAAGCACAATACTGTGGCTATGTATTCAAGTGAGCTGAATGGCAGGTGATTTTTTTGTGATGACCTGGGTTCATATCCTTATTCTGATCACCCTAAAAAAATAGCATTTCCAGAGAACTGATAGGAAGCAAACAATGGTCTATTCTAGGGAGTGTCCCAAAAAGTGTATGCACACTTTAACAGCTGATCGCTCAATTTTGAAAATGAAATGTATTTTAATAAACACTGCCTTTATAATTATTCAAAGTGTGTGTGTACTTGTTTGGGACACCCCATATATTAAACTAAGAAAAAGTAGAAGATTGGTGGTGTAGTTTAAGCTCAAGGACAATGGTCTAACTTAAGAGGAAGACGATTCTGAGCACGGAACTCAAATCATTCTACAAGAGCAGTTACCAAGAATTCATGGCTGAGTACTTGAGTGATAATTCTAAAATACATGTGAGAATCAAAACTAAACAAAGTTTGTCATTTTATTACTGCATTCACCAAGAAACTTTGAGAAGGCTGTTATGATCATCGGTAACTACAATTTAGCAAAACAGCAATAAACTGACTTGTCACATAATAAAACAATCTCAGCCCCATAACTCAATAAATCGATTTTCCTGGACACTTGCCTTCTGGCTGGAAAGACATTATTATACTCAATTGTAAAATGGGGACACAAAATAAATTATACGTATAAATAATTATTTTAACTTGTCTAGTGTATACCAAGTGAATGCTGTTGGGCAGTGCATAGATGACTGAATAGTTGTAGAACCCTGGAAAAATCCTAAAACTATCTGAGTAAGGATGAAAATATGTTCAGAGGGAGCACAATGGAGTAAAATGGTACCTAGATCAGATCTGCTACTGAGTAGCCAGATGTAATTTCAGATATTTCTGTCAATCAAACCTTTCCTAAAATTGTCTTCACCATTAATTTCCTGTTAAGCCTCCTCATTTAATTTCCTGGTCTTTAACTAAATTATACCTTTATTTTATTCTCCAGATTTCCTAAGCAGGCAATTGCTTTAACACAGGTTTGCAGAATTTCACTCATATTCAGCTCTGCCCGGGTGGAAAATGAGTGGTTGAGAAGAAGTACTGATATTTGCGCTGATCCCCACAGGTCTTGCACTGACAGTCACAGCTCAGAAGACGCTCTGTGCCGCCTGTATCTCTTCAGAACTCTACATTCAAGTGCTCTGCATTATACAGGACCTAAAGGGCATATGATTGTTTCAAATCAACTTCTTTAGTGAAACACACTGGATGAAAGATAAATTAAAATGACCATAATACAGTAATTCCTGGATTGTAAGCTAAAGTTTGAACTTATTCAGGTAAGTCTGCTAGTTTAATATCTTTTGCTCTAAAAATCTTTCACCCAGAATTCTACTCTGAAAATATTCAAATTCCCTTCATCTCCACTTTAAGCATTAGGCTGTATAATGAAGGAGTAAATTATGACTCTTATGTGTAATTATGCCTACGTTTTTGCATGAATTTCATTTTGAAAAGCTATTTTCTTTAAGAGAAAACTTAGAAAATGCATTTAATACTATATCTATTTAACAAAAAGTTAAGATCTTTTTAATATCTTAGAAAGTACTTTAGCATTAGTAAGCATGCTATAAATGTCCATGTGTTTATTTGTATGTAGATTCCCTTCCTTATCACCATTCCCTTACACATGCCAATAACTTAGCGAAATCTTGTATATTTTCTCCCTTAAGTCTCAACAGCCTCCTTCCTTCACCTTCTGCTGGTTAATTTCATTCTTAAATTCACTAAAAACTTTCTCATTTTGTCACAAATACACCAACATTCCTTCATTGGTTCCATTCCTACCCCATTTCTGCTCTCAGTATGCCCGGCAAGGCCTTCCTTAGAGATCTTCCTTCCCACTCACATGCAATGAACAGACCTCCAAGACTCAGTACATAGTAACAACAGGCACAGATATATTTCTATCATGTGAGTTATTTAGATATTAGTAATGGTACTTCAGTTACTGAAGTACCAAACCAGAGCAGTTTCTTTTATATCTTTTTTTTTAATCGAAAAATAAGATCAGTTCATTGTTCTGGAAAAAATCTCTTATTACTGTCTCTTAAAAGTTTCTTCTTGAGGTTGGGGGGTGAAAGGGGCTTGATATATGGTGATGGGAGATGATTTCATTTAGGGTGGTGGGCACAAACAGTGCAATATACAAATCTTGTCTCATAGACATCTATAACCGTAACCTATATTATCCTATTAACTAATATAACCCCAATAAATTTAATAAAAAAAGAAAAGGAGCACTGGTGCCGATTTAGCTCAATAGTTAGAGCATCAACCGACGGACTGAAGGGTCTCAGGTTCGATTCCCAACCGAGGGCATGTATCTCAGTTGCAAGTCAGGGCACATGCAGGTGAAAAACCAATAGATGTGTCTCTCTCACATCAATGTGTGAAGAAAAACCCCTATTCTGTAAAACTACTGTTTGGAATTCTCTGCTATTCTTTAGATGGCCTCTTATTCTGAAAAAAGTAACTTTGCTTTCTAGCCTGCTTGAATAATGGG
This sequence comes from Myotis lucifugus, assembly GCF_000147115.1. Classification (NCBI taxonomy): domain Eukaryota; kingdom Metazoa; phylum Chordata; class Mammalia; order Chiroptera; family Vespertilionidae; genus Myotis; species Myotis lucifugus. The sequence continues at coordinate 943,240 of NW_005871402.1, read as the reverse complement.
GGAGATAACTTAACTGTCTGACCTTGTAGGCCAGAGACTAGATACACCCAATGCCATGCCAGGTGCATTTTTTAATTGGATAGAACTATATAGTTTTCAAGGCCGCCACCAGCAAGCACACAAAGGGCTGGTTCTTCTATAAAAAGGGAAGTTCTGCTTGTAGCTTTGCCTAGATTTTGGATTCATTTCCCTAGGCCCGCCGCGGTGAATAAAGTGTAACTCCAAACTCTCAGAGCGCTGTTTGGTTCTGGTCTGGTTTTCCTGTAACAAATGTTTTTCTCTATCTTTCCCCTCTTCCTCCCTCCCTTTTATTTACTCTAGAAATCAATGGAAAAAAATATCCTCAGACTAGCCTTAAAAATGGGGTGGAATAAGTGGAAGCTACACTGACACTCTTCCAGGACCAAACTGGAAATACAACTAAAAAACAGAAAAACTATCCTGAAAAATCAACTGAAGACTAGCTGGAGAGAACACTGATAACCAAGGACAGAAAGTGGAGACTGCATAGAGACTGGTAGGAAGTGTGGAGACGTGAAAGGGCTGGCCAGGAAACCATACACAGCAGCTGAAGGTCCGGAAGGATATCTCAGCTGTGGAGGGAGGGGCTTCCCCTGAGAACTTTGGGGTTTAAACTCCAAGCTGGGCTCCCCAGCCCAGAGAACCAGAACGGAGAAAGGTGCCCACAGAACATCTGGCTGTGAAAAGCAGTAAGATTATCTGCCAACCAGAGAGAGCTGGAAATGCAGGCACACGATTAAAGGGCCAACACACAAAATTTTGTGTGCAGCCACTCACCTTGGGCTCTGGCAGAGGGAGGGCAGAGTGGACTGAAGCTGTGTGAGGAGAGTCCAGGGTTGGAGGGTTCTAGGGTTGGAGTTCAGAAGGCAGTCACCCTGGTTTCCTGGACTGAGTGGTCATTCCCTCAGCTGCAGAGGACATCTTTCTCCATGGACCTTTGCCATTCAGGCGGTTTTTGCCTGGGGGAAGACAGTTGCTCCACCCTGCTGGTAGACCTCTCTCCCCACCCTGTGGTCGATAACTTGAGGCTAATCAAGCCTGAATACAATCAGACTTCAGGCAGAGACTGGTCTCTAAAGGCTTTGAGTCTTTGTATGATCTCCTTCTGGGCTCAGGGCAAGGAAAAGCAGACCCTGCTGCACATCTCCATCCTTTCCCAAGACACCCAGCCCCAGCAGAGGGAGCCACAGCTGTGGATTGCTGATAGCTCCAAACAGGGTACTCAGGGCCAGTCAGAAACAGTGTCTGACATTAATAATGATGGCAAGGATGCTCAACAGCATGAAAAAAGATATGCACCGCTATGTTCATAGCAGCACGATATACAATAGCAAAGACCTGGAAACAGCCCAAGTGCCCAACAGTAGATGAGTGGATAAAAAAGCTGTGGTACATTTATACCATGGAATACAAAGCAGCACTAAAAAAGAAGGATTTCTTACGCTTTGAGACAGCATGGAGGGACCTGAGCGTATTATGCTAAGCGAAATAAGCCAGTCAGAGAAAGACAAGTATCAAATGATCTCACTCATATGTGGAATCTAATGAACTAAATAAACTGATGAACAAAATAGTTCCAGAGACATAGAAGCACAGAACAGACTGTAGAATCTCAGAGGCAAGGCTAGGGAGGGTGGGTACTTGGGAAGTGATCAACCAAATAACATGTAAGCATATATGCATAACCCATGGACACAGACAATAAGGTGGTGAAACCTTGGAGCGGGGGGTAGGGGCAGGTTAGAAGGGGTCAATGGGGGGGAAGGGGAACATATATAATACTTTCAACAATAAAGATTAAAAAACACACAAATAAAATAAGACATGGTTACTACCCTCAAGAAATCTTTAATTTGCTAAAAAAAAAAAAGTAACACATCAATCATCACTAATTTACCTCAGAATATGATGGTCTCAATGTTAACCTAGAGTACAACAAAGAGCAGAAGAAAAGTAAAATATTTCAATTTCTGTTGGATGGTTGTGAGGTGACTGTTGTAGATGAAGAAAGCAATTTAAGTAGTCAAGACACATGGTAAAAAAAGAAAATTAAGGATGTGCTTGCAGCTTTACCACTGCTTTGATCTGCTGAGAAACTAGAATATTTGATAAGAAATGGAATTAGAGCTAAAAAATGTATTGCCACCAAATATATCAATTTAATAAGAAATCACACATTTATACTTTGCTTTTTTTTGTATGAATGTATTTATGAAAATTATAACTTGAAAATTTCTTTCATTTCAAAAAGTACTGTGCTATGCTCATACAAAATTGAAGTTATAGCAAGGATAAAATTATATTATGCAAAATATTGGAAATGATAATTTATGTTCTAGAGTCCATACAATAAAACCCTTCAAGAGATCTTTTTAGACCATTAAAGGAAAGTTCTCCTGTAGAGCTTGAGATGGTGACAATTTGATTACTAGACATTTCATATTCTATCAAATTTCCTATATTCATCTATGCAAAACTTTATATTTCCAAATTACTGTTGTTAACAAGTTACTTGATTTTATCAGAGTTAAAGACATGTGAAATCAGAAAATAAGCCCTGCTAACATTGCACTCCAAACTAACAAAAATGAGTCTTGCTAACATCAAGCTAAAAACTAGAAAGAAATATTGCCATATTTTGTTAAACCTGGATTAAATTGTATGAAGATGCTAAAAGATGGTACATAATACCTTCATTCTCAAGCAAGAGAGATATTTTTTCCAAAAAGTGTCAGAGTATGGTCACATTCAGTCACCAAGGTTTAGGACCTAGTATCACATGGGAACAGCAAGAACCCAGATTTTCCTATAATGATTGAAGTCATACCCACCACAAAAACACAAGAGAGGTGAATCTCATAGGGGAATCTGCTTATATCCCATTATTATTATCAATTGTTATCATTCATATTATCACTATTCAGACTTAGTTTTCAATCAGCGAATAGTATAGGAATGAAAAAGGATGGTAAAATAAGTATTAGCTCCAACTGAGAGTATACAGATTATGTGACTTTACTATGGGCTTTTCTCATCTCCCAAACAATAAAAATTACACAGAAAGATACCAATAAAACAGAAGAGGAAACAGACTTGGTAAGGAGACATTAGATTCTATAAAACCAATGGAAGTTGTGCCTTAACTCAGTCCCTTCTTCCAAACCCATACAATTCTTAAATCAACATTAGATTGACTATAACAGCTGTCTTTCAAAAATGAGTAATATCAGGATGGCCTTTATACACAAGTTTTTATAAAGAGAGGTAACCAGATTCAGAGAACATTAGACAAATACCTGCTCTATGCCTAATACTGTGTTCTATTGGGCATATATATACTAAGGAATATAAGATGGGATAAAGATTCTTATAAGCTATGTTACAGAAATTAATGTTTTTATTGTGGACAATTGGTAATTCTGGAATGCTTTCAGCAGAATAATCAACTTAATACATAGTGGTATTTAGATAAATATTGGCAGAGAATAGATACATGTAAACCTGTGCCAGAATATCCAGGTGACACTGAATAAGTTTATAATCTATGCAGTGACATGAGAAAGGAGGAACACTTGAGGAAAGGGAAAATCTAAAAGTGTATTCAGTACATATTATGTGTTATGCTCTTCACATGTTGCCTCACATGTTGTAATTCTTACAACATCCTATTATTTAGAGTTTACGTCTATTGTATCAATAAGGGAATTGAGTTACAAGGATTTTGTTTGTCCTGCTCAAGACAACGCAAGTTGTAAGTGGAGAAACCATAATTTGAAACTGATCTTAATGAGTCTCTAAAACCATTAATACACTCTTGAATAAAGAGACATACTTATGAAATTAATTATTTTTTCTGGTTTTATTTAAGGTTTGAGGAAGAGACAAGAGAGAAAGTTAACTATATAATTGTTATGATGGATGCTGTGCCATTTACCAAGATAGAGGCATGCAGGAAGAAGAATATGTTTTAGGGTTTAAAAAAAATCAAGTTTGTATAGAGTAAGCTTGAAATGTTCACAAAGCTTAAAAATAAAGATTCCTGAAATTACGTTCCTAAATGTATGACATTTAGGAAAGATTTTATCAGAGCTTCTAGAAGGCAGATTTATATTTAGTCTACCTTTGTATATACTTAGCACCTTGCACATTAATATAGTTTGCTTGCTACGTAACTGATATTAAATTATTGGAAATTGTTGAGAATGTATATAAACAGAAAGAAAAAGTAATAGTCTTAGAACAGAGGGGATAAGGACAGAGAATGAAAAGAACACTAAGATTGAAATCTGAAAAAATGCAGTACCACAACATGTAACAAAAATCCAAAATTAAAGGATATTAAAATCTGTCAAATGCTACAAAAAGATCAAGTGGATGTGAGTTTAGAAGATATCATTTAATTGATTGTCTTTAACATGTAATAGGTATGTCAAAAATATAACATTTAAGTGTTACAGAATTCCAAGACAATAAGTATTGAAGTGGGTTGATGTAATTGGCAGAATAAAGAAAGTCATTGAATGGAGAGGAAGGTTAGAGATAGTAAAGTTAATGTAAGTCATCAATCCAAAGAAAATATTTTCAAATGTTGGAGTCACGGCTCTGATGGCACTTGAGTTGTGAAGAGTGCTCATTTCTTAGAATATACAGGACCTTTGAGACTTGTGCAAAGTTGGCTATAACTGAAATGAATTATTTCTGTAGAAAATAATTTCCTCTCAGAAGTAGCTGTGACTAAATGAATTTGTGTGCTTCAGGAGACAATACAGATATCTATTTGAATCCAATTTATTTTGTTCTTTTGAACTAAAATATATGCTTCACATAATTGCTGATGCTCCTCAACTTATGATGGTGTTACATCCTGATAAACCCATCATAAACTGAAAACATTAAGTCAAAAAAGCATTCAATACACCTAACCTACTGAATGAACATCATAGTTTAGCCTAGCTCACCTTAAATGTGCTCAGAATACTTATATTAGCCAACTGTTGGGCAAAATCATTGAACACAATGAGTACACTGTGGAGAATCGGTTGTTTACCCTTGTGATTGCAGGGCTCACTGGGAGCTGTGGCTCACTGCTGCTATCCTGTATGACACGAGAATACCACATATCACCAGCCCAGGAAAAGATAACAATTCAAAGTAAGATTTTTACTGAATGTGTATTGCCTTTGCATCATTGTAAAGGTAAAAAATCATAAGTCAAATCATCGTAAGTCTGGGACTATCTGTATATGGCTTTAAAAATTAATATGGCCCCTGGCCGGTATGGCTCAGTGGTTGAGCATTGATCTATAAACCAGGAGGTCATGGTTCGATTCCTAGTCAGGGCACACGCCTGGGTTGCAGGCTCTATCCCCAGTGGGGGTCATGCAGGAGGCAGCAGATCAATAATTTTCTCTCTCATCATTGATATTTCTCTCTCTCTCTCTCTCTCTCTCTCTCTCTCTCTCTCTCTCTCTCCCTTCCTCTCTAAAATCAATAAAAATATATTTTAAAAAGTAATATGGCATTAGTATGAAAAGCTTGTGTCTATATATATTAAATGGCTATTTATTTTACATAGGAAATTAAAAAAATAATTGAAAGCTTGAAAGATTGTCAGATAGCAAATTAAAAATTATTTATAAGTTTGAAAGAAGTTGACAATCTGGAAAGTATCACTTGACTATGTTCCTCTGTGTCTATCACATCATTTTCCAGGCTATGCTTACAGTTTTCTCAAAACATGCCACATCTTTTTTTTTCAAAAAATTTTTTTTAAATCATCACCCATATGTTTATTGATTTTAGAGAGAGAGAGAGAGAGAAACATCAATTGGTTGCCTCAGTAGGCACCCCAGCCCCCTGACAGGAATCAGTTCGAGCCTGAACTTAGGTATGTGCCCTGACCAGGAATCAAACCTGCAACCTTTTTGATGCATGGGACAATGTTTCAACCAACTGAGCCACCTGACTGGGGCAAAACATGCCATTTTTAAATGAGTGAATCCCTGGTAAGTGTTACCTGTTGACTTGGATGCTCTATAAAGCAGGGATGAGGCCCTTTCTTACTTTTATTTGTGTTTCTCAACTTTTTTTTCTAACCAATTCCATGAGGTATTAATATCACAAATATACTATTTGTTCTATACTCTATAAACATGTGTATTATCCATAAAAAGAGTAAGATTATTTTACGCTCACACAAGAAGAATTTTTGTCCCATTAGGAGTGCTTTTATGTCATAGAGAATGCATATATCTCATTCAAAATAAACAATGTGTGATGTCTTGGTGAAGGTGTGTTATTAAGAAAACTATAAAATCAGTATTCCCAGCTGTTTTGTCTTGAAGAAGCAAAGTTAGCATAGTTCTGCACAGTTTCCCCGTTTAGAAATGTTGGTTAAAATACTGAATCAGATGCACAATTATGAAATACAAAGTGGTATGAAATATAGCCATATTTGCAGTAGTTTAAACACATAACTATATGTATTTTTTATAAACATGAAAGATCTAAAGTAAAAGAAGCAAATTATTTATCCTATATAATAAAAGCCTAATATGCTAAGTGTCCGGTTGACCAATCGGCTGATCAACCAATCAAAGTGTAACACGCTAATGATATGCTAAAGCTGCTCAACCACTCACTATGACGTGCGCTGACCACCAGGGGGCAGACACCCTTACCAGTAGGTTAGCTTGCTGCTGGGGTCCAGCCGATCAGGACTGAGAGAGATGGGCTGGAGACACCCAGGAGCCCTCCCTCAGTCCCTCCCTGACTGACCAACCTCCTGCATCCCTCCCTGGCTTCGATTGTGCACCAGTGGGGTCCCTCGGCCTGGCCTGTGCCCTCTCGCAATCCAGGACCCCTCAGGAGATGTCGGAGAGCCAGTTTCGACCAGATCCTGCAGGCCAGGCTGAGGGACCCCACTGGTGCATGAATTCACCATTCAACATTTATTGAACACTGGGCATTCAGTTATGGCTATAATGGAAACAGGCCTGACCTCAAGGAGAGCATTGCCTACTGGGTGAAAGAGCACCCAAAGTCAGCTTAGCAAAGGTGGAGCTCAAAGGTATAAAAAACTATGAAGATTTCAAATGAAAAAGCCCAGCTGGCACAGGGGACAGTTGGCAGGCTATGTGACAAGTCTATGGACATGGCAGGCTCTGGATCCTGTGGTGCCAGAAGCGAGAGAAACAGGCATAAAATCTGCTCCACTTAGGAAAGCAGTTGGCAAGTGTCAAATGAGATCAGTAAGGAGGGAAGATTGCAGCAAGGCAAGCTGGGTTATATCCAGATTTTTTGTTTGTTTGTTTTAAGAAGGAAGGGACAATTATGGGCAAAACCATTACTAGTGAAAGAGTGATAAATAAGTCAAGCCAAAGCTCAAGGAATAAAGCTGCTGAACCCACGCACAGGAATCTGGGTTAACAGAGGTGGAGACCTAAAGGAAAAGAGTTTAAGCATCAGGTGTTTACAAACTAAAGAAACACAAAAGGAGACAAAGAGGGAAGATGTGACATTAGCAGCAGCATAACAACCAATGAGAGAGGGTTAGAGCTATCTTCCTTTACCTCTTGTTTTATGTTTCCTAGAACAAAGCATCTGTGAACAACGGTCAATAACAGGTCACCAGAAAAGCAAGCAGTTGGTTATAGCAAGAACTTTAAGTCTTCACTGGGAGTCCGAAATCCCAATGCCCTTTATGTCATGTGGGTCCCAACACTAAATCACTCCTTTTGTTTTCTCTGTAATTGTTCTCAAATTGAACAACATTTTTAGGCAGAGAAAATAAATTATATTGGAATGTAATGCTATGTATACATTTTAGGTGGATTATTTAATTTACCAATATATTATAAATTCCTTCATTTAACTACTATCCCAAGTGTAAACTTAAAGTCAGAAACTCATTTTATATACCTCACAGTTCCCTGTATTTCACAGTTTTTTTGTAATAATTATCTTACTCTTAACAGATGGTTCATGTCTGTCTTTTCCAGTAGATGTCAGCCTCTTGAGTGCAGGGGCGGACTCTCTCTGGTTACCACAGTTTCCCCAACACCTAGTCCAGTGCCTGGAACATATAATTGCTAATCTGTGGAATGAGAATGTGCAAAAGTAGGAGAGAGCAACATTGGAGGAGGGAGGGAGAGAGACAATCTGAGACGGAGGCAGAAGAAAGAAAACAAGGAGAAGAGTAGTTGTGCTGTTGGTGGGAAACAGGCTCTTCCACAGGATTTCGAGGAAAGAATTCCAGGCACCCACACATGGGAGATTGTGATGTTTTATTTGTGATGCAATATCAAACGAGTTCTCCTCTTGGGTTCCGATTGTCCCATCTCCTTCTGTCCTGCCATGAAAAACGTCCAACGTGTCTTCAGCAAGGCCAAGGCAAAGGCCAGTGCCCAGAGTTTCTGCTTCACAGTCCTTTGGGGCCTATGCAGTCTGCTGTGGGCCCCACGTGGCCACTAGACTGGCATGGCTGTGTGTTCCTGGGTGAGGGAGGATACAAAGATGGGGTGAGTGCCGGTCACAAGCAAGAGAGAGAAAGAGCTTTGTTCTCCAAGGGTTTTACCAGGAGACTTTTTAACATAACCAATCAACGTCCCAAGATTTCTGGGCTTCTGATGGGTCCAATGAAATCTTTCCCAGGTTAGACTGATAGGCCCCTAGGGTCAAGCACCTCCCCCTGAGACCGCTGTGCCATTTTGACTTTACTGGCATGCCCTCATCTCTCCCTGCACCATCCCCTCTCCCCCCCCCCCCCGCCTCACACACACACACACACACACACACACACACACACACAGGAGAAGCTTCACAAGTAATAATTAATGCCATTGTAACAAACAAAACAAATAAACAAAACCATACCTACCAGAGAGTAAACATCTAATAAATAAATATCAGTAAAATAACAATATTCTTTAGGACCAAAGATATAATACCATCTTATAAACCTATTCTACATGTTTTAGTTAAACTGTCTTTAAAGTGTTATAAAAAACATTTATTGCTGTAAAGAAAACTACCTTTAAAAAGTTCTCAGAGGCTCTGTTATACTTGTTTTTTTGAGTCCATACCCTAGCCCACCCCACATGATCCATCACTACAGCCAGCAGGTCTTGGGGGTGGTGCGTCCTCAGGCAGTGAGGCATGTCCTGGCCAACCTCATTGGGAACTTAGATTGTAATTTCACCATACAAGAAAGGCATTACTC
>NW_005871402.1:814209-933899 GCF_000147115.1 Myotis lucifugus | reverse complement strand
ACACTAGTGGCCCAGTGCACGAAATTCATGCACGGGGGGTGGGGGTGTCCCTCAGCCTGGTCTGCACCCTCTTCAATTTGGGACCCCTCAGGGGATGTCCAACTGCCGGTTTAGGCCCAATCCTCGGGCCTAATCCGGCAGTGGGACATCTCTCTCGCAATTTGGATTGCTGGCTCCTAACCATTCACCTGCCTGCCTGCCTGATTGCTCCTAACCACTCTGCTTGCCGGCCTGCTCACCTCCAACTGCCCCCCTGCCAACCTGCTTACCCCCAACTGCCCTCCTGCCAGCCTGCTCGCCCCAACTGCTCCCCTGTGCCAGCCTGCTCGCCCCCAACTGCACCCCCTTGCCAGCCTGATCACCCACAACTACCCCCCCTGTGCTGACCTGCTTGGCTCCAACTGCCCCCCCATGCTGACCTGATCACCCCCAACTTCCCTCCCCTGCCAGCCAGATTGCCCCTAACTGCCTCTGCCTCGGCCCCACCACATGGCTTTGTCCAGAAGGTCTCCCAGAAGGCCTCCCAGTCTAATTAGCATATTACTCTTTTATTAGTATATATATATATATATATATATATATATGGATTAATTAGGTATCTGCAGCTTAACTTCGATGTACTAATCAGTATTATATATTTTGAGAAATGGATTCAGAGTTCCAAAGATAAATTTACAAATGAATTTTTTTGTCAGAAAAACTGTCAACTGAGCTACATCCAGAGTTTCCTAAAATATATTTTTTCACACTTCGCTTATGACAACCTAGTTAAACCCAGCTTATTACTGCTGCTTCAAAGCAGATTCTAACTCCCAGTGGTTTTGGGAAGGCTTTGCAATATTCGAAGCCAGCTCACAAAGCCTCGAACAAGTATACAGTACATACCTGTGTTAGGCAGTCTTAACTTAAATCCCTTCAACTTGTTTTAGATTCGTTTCTTCTGCTCCGTGTCACAGTACCTTTAATGGAAACCAAACCTCTGGCCAACTCTGAGCAAAATTCTTCTAGGCTCTCTTTCTTCAATCACTGTCACTCCTCTTGGGATATCCAGGAGCTTTCATGGCTGCTTCCCCAGACAGGTTTTAGGAAATGCATTCTCAGCATTGCCAATTTTTCTCTAGAACTGTCTTCCTTTATCGATTGTTTTTGTGGACCTGTTTGATAACACCTACTTTTCAAAAACAAACATGTAATCTGTTTTATATGTAGTTTTATTGAGCAGGGACCTAAAAAATGATATGCTTTGGCTTCCTTTTGAAATATTAAGCAGTTTTTTAGTTGTAATACACAGAACTCAAGAATATACTGGCAGTTTTGTTCAAGCGTTAATTTCTTTTTTAAAAATATGTTTTTATTTATTTCAGAGAGTGGAAAGGAGAGGGAGAGAGAGAAAGAAACATAAATGATGAGAAAGAACCATCAATAGGCTGCCTTCTGTACACCCTGCACTAGGGATCCACCTGAAATCGAGGCATGTGCCCTGACTGGGAATCGAACCATGCCTTCCTGGTTCATAGGTCCACACTCTGCTACTGAGCCACAAGGGCCAGGCAAGCATTGATTTCTAAAGTAAAATGATACCTAGAGCTAAAAGAAATGTCACAAATTAAAAATTAAATTAATGACATTAGTATTCTTTATATATTTTCTATTGTACAACAATATATGATACTTCAGTTGAAATTATGAGAAAGCTAATTATTTCTTAAGAAGAGAAATATGAAGTCTAAATCAGAAGTCAGACTAAAATACCATATGCTTATGTAACATCCAAAATGTTTGTTTTCTTATATTGATTGCATTTTTTTCTATTTTGTTAACAAAAATCTGATATAGGAATTCTGATGGAGCTTTACTTGATACAATTATATAAATTCCTAGTTTAATATACTTGGAACGACTGTCTGAATAAGCACTTTTCTCTGATGCTGCAATAAGGAAAAGGAAAACGGCCCTAACATATGGCTGAAAGTGAAACTCTCACAGTGTAGTATAATGAAAAGAGCCGGTGTAGTATAATGAAAAGAGCCTTAATTGGGTGATACCCTGGCTTTGTCTCTAACTACTGTGTAACTTTAGACAAATCATTTAAACTTTCTAAACCTTAATTTTCTAGTTTACAACATAACAATGATATATTACAAAGTGACTGAGAAACATCATTGAAACAGACAGCACTAATTATAGTATACTAGTATTAATATATAATAAATGTGAGCCTCCCATTTCTCTTGAGTTATTATACTTATTTATTGGTATGCTATGTATGTTTCCTTGCTAATAATAAACTGCAAGCCTAGGTTACTTTGTTTTTGTTCAGAACACACACACACTCACACGCACACATACACACACAATTATACTCTAGGTAACTATAGGAATTCTTTCTCTCTGCTGAGGTATCTGCCAAAGTACTGCCCTTCTATTTATTGTCATTTCTTTCTCTTAAAGAACCAGCAATTACTTAATTTTAAATTAGAAATTCATACCATGAAAAAAAAGATTGATTTAATTTTTAGCTTCCATACCTTTTAAAATGTTATCAATGTTTAAACAAGTTAAATATCTGGGTGAAAAAAATGAGAAAGAAGTATGAGTCATTATTTTATATTTTATACTGCTGAGATATCTTAAAGCATTTTATTGCTTTAGATTGATTGATCTTTGAGATCTCTACTGTCAAAGTTTATCATAGGTTTTACAAAATCATACCTAATAGGTTGATGAGAATATAGAGCGATTACTGTACTAGAATACCAGGAAGTAAAACGGCATGGAAAGCCTGGTGCATTTATCAAAACAGTAAGGATAAACTCATACAGTGAAGGAGTATAGAAAAATGCTGCCAAGATTCATGACTTTTTAAGTTATACAATGTGAGTAGAAAAATGTTTCCAAAGTATCTTAGTACATACCTATGATAAAATTATGTTAGTCACAATAAGAGACTAACTAGTAATAAATTGGAACAATTATGGCATTATACTTTAATAAAAGTTATGTGAATACCTTTGGGGCCATTATTAGCTAAATCAAGATTTATTTGTACACAAGTACTGTGATACAACAACAGTGGATCTGATAACCTAGACAGCTACTGAGTGACTACCAGGTGGGCAGCTATGTGATGTGGATAGGATGGACAAAGGGATGATTAGCATCCTCGGTGGACAGGAGATTGCATCATGCTACTCAGTACAACACACTACTTAAAATTTATTTCTGGCATTTTCCACTTAATATTTTCAGATCAACTATATCAGTAATATTCCCAATTTAGGTCAAGATAAGTGGGTAATGAATGACATGGTAGTGCTAATTCTTGTAAATCTAGTATTTATCCCAAGACCCTATAAATTGACTGCATTTATTTTAGACTTACCCTTTTATTTAAACACACACACACATGAATTAGAGGACTTTGTACAAAGAAAGCTACCATAGACAAAGTGACTATAGGTGACAGGATACAAGGTTATATGCTGTGCCTAAGAAAAAAATAATTAAATATCTGGAGTACATCAATAACACATGGAAACCAGAAATAAAAGGACAGAAGCCTCAATGTAAAAATGGCAACAGCTTCATACAATTAAATGAATGCCAAGGTCATGAGCACATGAAGAGATGCATAAATACACATTGAGAATGCAAATGAAAATGGCATACATGTCTGTCAGTTGAGGATAATCTGAAATATGGAGGATGCCAAGTATCAAGGAATATTTGCCAGCTGGTTTGAGTTCAAAATGGTGCAGCCATTTCTGGGAGTACATTGATGCTAACCACTTAAACTAATACACATGCCCTCCCTACACATGACCAGAGTTGGCTCACTGATATTCTGAATATTAATAACATGCTATTTTATCATATTTTCTACATTTAATGATTTTATTTTTTTACTATTCCTGAGGGTAAAGAGGGCAGAATTGTTCTTCAGAATATTTTGATTTCTGGTTTGTCTTCTCAGATTTTGACATCTTATCCTACTTACCTTGTCTTTTGGCAGCTACATATACATAATTCCTGAACATGTCTTATTTCAAATGCATTTCCTTGCACTGACCTTTGCTTTTGTGCCCTGCAAGTTGAGATACTCACCTGATTGTGGATCTCTGCTCTAATATGACCCACTGTCCAGGTATTTTTCTTAATCTCAACAGCTACTGATCTGTACCTAGTCTTTTTTCAGACATGGCTATAGCATTATTCATTAGAAACATACAAACAGAAAGGCTCTACATAAATGCATACATATCAGAGGCTCAGATCAGAGATGTCTATTTGGAATGGCCATTCTGTGAAGTATAAATAAACACTGGAATAAACAAAGAGAACTGCAGGTTGTATGAAAACTGAATATTTAAAATTTGGTTGCTGTTTTCTTAAAAAAGTACAAAATAACAAGACAAAATCATCTATGAAAATGAATGCTCGTTTAGAATTAGAAAAGCCGCTACAAAATAGAATTTAAGGAAAAGTCTATATACTACTACAAACTTGAAAATATCCAGAAAAATAACAAAGTTTATAATGGTTAACTGCCTGACATACCATTCAAATACATTTTTCTCTGAAGGTTTGGATATACCATCAATGATCACTTCTTCACATATTCATGTCATAAGTGGACGTCTGGTTTGACCACGCTTTAGAAAGAAGCAAGTGCTCTGCTTAACACTTTTTCACATCTGATTACTGAAAGAATTTTCCAAAGGTTTACGTCTGGCTTTGCACATTTCCAGGTTTCTTTTTGTCCTCATATATTTTGGGATTGGGGACGACAGAACACTTTTATATTTCAATAAGATGTCTGGTTCTATATTTCATGTCATGATATCTAGTGTGTAGATATAGAAGGAAGAAGGAATATTCTGGGAAACCATTCTTATGACACAACTTAAAAATACTATTTTTAAAAACCAGTTATGAACCACATAAATATATCCCACTAGCCAAATCTCAGCACCTCCTTTGATAAATCCCAGAAATGCCAGAGGCCATGTCTAAGCCACCCCCAAAAGGGAGCTGTGAATGAAAATAATTTAGAATGTAAATAAAAAGATAGTGGTTTTAAGCTTTTGCAATAAAAATGTGTTACTTTTTAAAATTGTATAAAAATACAAAAACGTGAATGCATTGCTACTGCACCTTACAGTGTAAATGAAGGGTCCTAAAGCTTAAGTGTCATTAGCTTCACATTATAACTCCTTTTCATTAAATACAAAATACAGTGTGCCTGCTGCTGACTTGAGAATGGGGGAACAATGAATGATAATGAAAATGTTAAGTGGCAGAACTGTTTGTGTATACTTTTTGAAAACATTGAGATTATTGATGTTTTTAATGATTGCAACATCTTTGGAAATTCAAGGATAGTAACTATATTGTTCAGAAGGAGTAAATAGAATTTGGTAAAAGGGGAAAATCAAATGCAGAGAGGAAAATTGACTTTGAAGGTTATTTCTGTGCTTTTTTGCTTTGACTTGGTGTTTTGAATGAGACTCACTTGAGCATACATAATTGCTAATGGAAGGAAAATAAGATATGCAGAAGTTTAAAGGCAAAGGGTTAATTGATAGCTCAAGTTTACTGAGAAAGCAGAAAAGTGATATAATGCAAAGCATGAGAGAAATGATCAACATGATTTCAAGATAAAAGACAATACCATTAAAGTAGAAAAGAATGAAAAAAAGGATTAGGCTGATATAGATAGGATTATTCCTTATAATTATCTATGTAATACATTGTTTTATAATTAAAAAGTATTGCCTTTATGACCATAAAATACACAAGTAAGTTTCTAAAAGGTAAATACAGAGGAATTAAATAGGGTATACCTCCTTTACTAATCAGTAGTTTTAATACTAAGAAATATGTTAGTGCTTTGGTTATACCTGAATAAAATTTTGACAGTTTAGACAAATACTGTGTTAAGCACAATATTTAAGTTTTAGAAAATTGTAGATTCACATGCAGTTGTAAAAAACAATACAGAGATGTCCCATGTACCCTTTACCCAGATTCTCCAATGGTTACTTCTCACAAAATAATAGTACAATATTACAAGAAGGATATTGACGGTACAAATACAGAAAAATTCCATCAAAACAAGGATTGCTCCTGTTACTCTTTTTAAAAAAATATTTTTTATTGTTGATAGTATTACAGATATCTCCCATTTCTGCTCCTTTGCCCTCTTTTTGCCAGTCCCTACCCCCTGCCCCCCATGTCTTCACTAGTCTATTACCCGTGACCATTCCTGTTACTCTTTTATAGTCAAATTCACATCCCTCCTCCTCATCTCTTTTCTCCCCACCACTAATCACCCACCCTGTGCCCCCAGTCCTCTAACTCCTGGCCATGACTTTGGTGACTATGTGTTCTCTGTTTCAATAATGTGATATGAATGGAATAATACAGCAAGTAACCTTTAGCTATTAGGTATTTGTTATCAGCATAATTATTTGGAGATTAATGTATGTTGTTGCGTGTATCAGTAGTTTGTTCCTTGTACTGCACAGTGTTATAACAATTTATGCATATACAACAGTTTATTTAACCATTCACTCATTGAAAGTCACTTGGGATGTTTCTGGTTTGGTATTGTTAGGAATAAAGGTACCATAAACATCTATATACAGGCTTCTGTTTGAACATATGTATTCATATACTCTGGGAAAAATGACCATGTGTGCACAGGCTCACTTTGTAATAACTTTCTGATTTGTTCTTCAGAGTAGCTATATCATTTTATATTTCACCAGCAACGTATGACTGTTTCTCTGCACACTTGCCAGTATTTAATGTTGTCACTATAGTCTGTTTTAGTACTTACAGATATGTAGTGATAGTTCATTATGTTTTTAATTACATTTTCCTAATAATATTGAATATCTTATTTGCTCTTAGTATGTGGTATTTTGTGAAATATATTTTCCTGTATTTTGAACATTTTTAATTGGACTGTTTGATTTTGATTGGTGTACCAGGTATGAGTGAAGAAATTAGGTTTTGTTGGCCGCCTTTGGTTATCCAGGGAATCCTGATCTTTCTCTTGAAAATTCTACCCCACCCTAGTGCTGAACAAAAGAAATGGAATAAAAATTCTAAATGATGAAGACAGACCTCAGAGGACAATGTTAAAGGGATATCCTTCCAGAGAGCAGAATCAAGGCTGAATCAAGGGTTTGTACACCACTGGACCATAAAGAACCACTTCTAGACCTAAGGAAGAAGACCTAAGCACACCTGAAGGGTCATTTGAATGTGCACTGAAGGGTCCCAGGTTTGATTCCAGTCAGGGCACATGTCCAGGTTGAAAGTTCAATCCCTAGTAGGGGGTGTGAAGGAGGCAGCCAATCAGTGATTTTCTCTCTTCATTGATATTTCTATCTATCTTTCCCTCTCCCTTCCTCTCTGAAATTATATATATACTAGAGGCCCTATGCACGAAATTCATGCAAGAGTAGGCCTTCCTTCCCCTGGCTGCTGGTGCCAGCTTCCCTCTGGCACTTGGGACCTGGGTTACCCTCGCAGCCCTGGCTTCATCTGGAAGGTTGTCTGGAAGGATGTCTGGTCTAATTAGCATATTACACACACACACATATGTGTGTGCGTGTGTGTGTGTATATATTTATATTTAAAGAATAAGGCCAATGATCAATGCTTGTCAACTATAATAACAATGTGGTGATTTCCAGGGTCATGTAGATTTTGATTGCTTTTTCTGATTAGTACCTACTGCCACCACCATACCTCCATTCTCAAAATGTAGCATTCCATTATCCCAATTACAGAAGAGGCATATTGATAGCATTACTGCCAGTGGGAAGTAGATAAATGCCTAGTTATGTGGTTTTAATCTTATCTCCTGCTTATCAACACATTAATAGCACATTATTTTCCACCAGGAAGGCACCTATAATGGAGAAAGAAACTTTGACACATTACTGTGGTTCTTTGTTGTGTACGGGAATTTTTTCTTTTTTAATCCTCACCGGAGGATATTTTCCCATTGATTTTTATGGAGAGTGGAAGAGAGAGGGAAAGAGAGAAACATTGATGTGAGAGAAACACATCAATTGGTTGCCTCATGCACGAGCCCAGACCAGGGCCCAGGCGGAGGAGAAGCCTGCAACCAAGGTATGTGCCCTTGACCAGAATCAAACCCAGGACCCTTTGGTCTGCAGGCCAATGCTCTATCCACTGAGCCAAACCATTCAGGGCCAGGGGAACTTTTAAATGAAAGGGATGAGAAGAAAAAGGAGGGGTGAAACACTTACGTTAAGCAGAAACTCATGTGTGCTGGTTTCAGATCCAAAGGAGATACTCAGTCACTTTAAGTAAGACACAAAACTTGTTTTATCCTTTGTGTTATCCTACTGTTTCAGACAAAGTTGTAGAAAAAAGCAATTAAATGATATCCATCTATAGTGGCAGTAGACATACATTTTTGCCAAATAGGACAGAGGCAGAAAGAATGAGACTGAAGCATAGTTCTGTCATCTATCTGCATGAAACCTTAGCTTTTGAGCAAACCTATGAAAGAGATCTTTTAAAATAGTTGTGTCTGTATCAAAGAGGCCAAAAACAGTGCCCTAAAATTTGTTAATTTATGTATTCTATACATAGTTTATATTTTCTTAGCAATTCTTTAAAATAGGGTATTTTCACTTACCAGAAAAACAAACAACACAGAAATGAAGTGGTTTCTTGGATGTCACATGTTATTGTGGTCATGAATTTATACAAATACTTTTCTTTCTATATATTAACATTGATTTTCAAAACAACCCTGTAGGTCTAAATTTTGTAAAATATTTCCATACATATAAATTCTTGAGAAAGAAGACTGTAAGAGACAGTAGAAATGGGATGTCAAAATAGGACTTTCTGTTTTGGAGTGTCAGTAAAGCCCATAGAAACTCCCAGTGTTTTAGAGAGGCCCAATAGGGCAGAACTATGTAACACATGCCATGTGCCCCTTTACATCCTAAAGCAGTGTGCTAGAGCACACCTATTACAGCCTGACTGTGGCTATGGTTCACTAGACCCAGACTGAGGGAGTGGCCACTCTCTGGAACATTACTTGTTATCATGACAAAGGGAAAGGGAAGCATGGTGAACCCATGTTGTCTGTTAAAGGTTCTGTCTTGAAGTGATGTATATCACTACTGTTTAAGTCATACATCTAAGGCTATACCTGAGTTCATCAGGACAGGAATGTATGAGCCTCCTGCAGAGAGAGGCACCAAATGAAGATAAATACAGTCCACAATAGCATGGAATTGAAATGAAATTTTATTCAAGGGAAGAATGAGTTCACAGAGCAGTTTTAAAGGGTCAATAGGAAAAACCATAAGATTGATTTCTGCTAATACCTCACATTGACACATTGCATTTTCCAAAGATGGTCACAATGATGTCTCTCAAGTTCTTCTAGAACTTTACAACTCACTCTCATAAAATGAAGTATAGTTAATAATCATCGCCATCTTCATCATTATCTTTTATCATAAATATTGGTTCATTAATTGTGAGAAATGTATACTATTGTAAGATGTTAATAACAGGAGAGACTCGGTGTAAAATACATGGCAACTTTCCATACTATAATCGCAACTTTCTGTAAATCTAAAACTCTTCTCAAATAAAGTTTAGTTTTTAAAAGTCAAGGCGAACAGAAGTAAATAAATAAAATTTAAAAATAGAATGCATAAAGAAAGAGGGTAATAACTCAAGAAAGCCTCATTGGTTGGGTGCTTTTGAAAAGATCAGAATTCATAAAATTCTGAATGCGGGGTCATAGGTAGGTAGAATTGTCTTATATATCAAGTGGCCAACAGCAAAGCACTTTCAACTTAAAACCTTACCAGGAGGACTAAGAATTAGTGCTCAAGAGGAAAATTCTATTAAGTGGGACACCTGATTTGTCTCCCAGTATGTGAATATTTACCTCAAATGAAGAAAAGTAGTTCACAAAATCAAATTGCAGGTGTCAGAGAGTGCATTATGTTGACTCTCTCAGAGAAGAACTCTCTTTTGGATGAGTGTTAGGAAAGACCAAAAGTGAGTGCAAGCAATTTGTATTTAGATGTGTTCTTATAAACATTTTTATAGTCCTAAGCTTAGATGTGTGGTGTTTTTGTCACACCTTCCAAACAGTATTGGGAAGATGGCAGAGTGGAAATGGTTTCTTAAAATGAGAACCATCATTAGACTGATGGATTTGCCTTTTTAAGTTTTACAACCTTGGATAAAACATTTATCATGTGACTCAGTTTTACCATCTGTATAATAAAAGATAGTATATGCCTATCTAGACATCATAGCATTGTATTGTTGAAAATGAAAAATATAAATGTGAGTGTGTTATCAAAACTGCCATATATATATATATATATATATATATATATATATATATATAAAATAATCTATAAAAAATTCCTAAGAATCAACAAAAAGTATCCTGGAACTAACAAACAATTATAGCAAAGTCACAGGACAAAAGGTTAATTTATTGCCTATAGGCAAGCAATGAATAATTGGAATTTGAAATTAAAAATACAATGGAAAGTTGGATCTTGATAGCTACACATATTAGCATGTGAAGAAGAGGTTTGTAGATATTGTTGACAAATGGGAAGGAATCATTTTTTTTTACCTAAATGGAGCAGAAACTTGAAAGAAATACATGATTCAATTATTTATTTTTTTCAGTCACCTATTCATTTAGTAATTATTTAAGCCCTTACAATGATTAGCTAATGTGCTGGTACAAAGTTGAAAAAAGACATTGCTTTTCTCTGAAAATTGTAATCTATAAGGGATTACAGAGTAAATATTAAATTCTTATATATGCAAAATTGTGTGTTTCTAAATTTTTTAAATAAACTGCTACAACAGTCAGAGGAAGAAAGTTTATAACTGCATAGTTAGATTAAACATAGTGCCTTTGAAGGGAGAGATGTTAGCAAGATGGTAGAAGAGGAAATCCCAGACCCCCCTTTACCTACTGTTAGAGTAGGCAGATAGAAGGGAGAGGCTGGGAGAAGCCGCTGGAGCTTGGAGTAAATGGGTGTGAGACATGACAAACTGAAAATAGACAATGGAGGTGACAGGCCCCTAAGTGAGCAGGAAGGATTCAGAGCCAGGATGTGGTCTAACTGGTGGCATAACACCTAGATGAAGGAGCCTTGTAGCTTAAAGATACATTTTTTGAGACATGATTGAGGGTGACTAGCTCCTTGCCTAGAGACATTCCACCCTAGGGATATAAATCCTCTAAACTCCTAAATATCTTGGCACTCGTTTCAGTTTCAGACAGCTGAGTTGCCTGCTCAGGTCCTATCTGAGTGTATTGCTTTCCAACAAATAAATCCTCACCTGCCTTTGCTGTTATTTGTTGTCTCTTGTTTGAATTTATTCCTACAAGCAAGACAAGAACCGGGGGCACAGAGTACTGTCTCTGGCCAGAAACCCCCTTGTTCACCATTTACACTACTAAGATTTTTTTAAAGAGATCTTGAGAATTTTATTATTTTTTATTTTTTTAATATATATTCTTATTGCTTTCAGAGAGGAAGGGAGAAAGAGAGAGGTAAAAACATCAATGATGAGAGAGAATAGTTGATCGGCTGCCTCCTGCAGGCCCTGCACTGGGGATCGAGCCTGCAACACAGGCATATGCCCTGACTGGGAATAGAACCAGGACCTCCTGGTTCATAGGTAGATACTCAACGATTGAGCCATGCTGGCCAGGCTACACTACTAAGATTTTAAATTAGCAATACATGGACCAATACCCTTTACGTGAAATC
Organism: Myotis lucifugus; assembly: GCF_000147115.1. Lineage (NCBI taxonomy): Eukaryota > Metazoa > Chordata > Mammalia > Chiroptera > Vespertilionidae > Myotis > Myotis lucifugus. The sequence continues at coordinate 922,074 of NW_005871402.1, read as the reverse complement.
CAAAAATCAGTTAAGAGGCTCCTGCATCCTAGATGAATGTGAAACTAGCTTCTTTGAAGCCCATAGAAAAATGTGTGGCATCCATTCTCCATACCCTCTCCCCCAGCACTGTATAGGGAAGTGGTTCTCAACCTTGGCTGCACATTAGAATCACCTGGGAATCTTTTTAAAATTCTGATTTCTGGGCCTCATCCTCTGGAAATTCCGTTTCTTTGTTACTAATGTTGTTGCCCCACCCCATAACAAAGAAACAGAATTTCCGGAGGATGAGGCCCAGAAATCAGGATTTTAAAAAGATTCCCAGGTGATTCTAATGCGCAGCCAAGGTTGAGAACCACTGGTATATGGCAGTGGTCGGCCAACTTGTTAGTCAACAGAGCCAAATATCAACAGTACAACGATTTAAATTTTTTTTGAGAGCCAAATCTTTTAAACTTAAACTATATAGGTAGGTACATTGTTATTAACTTAATTAGGGTACTCCTAAGGCTTAGGAAGAGCCACACTCAAGGGGCCAAAGAGCCGCATGTGGCTCGCGAGCAGCAGTTTGCCGACCACTGGTATAGGGCAATGCAGAAGAAAATCCCAACTCTCAGTTTCTTGTGGAAAAAAAGAAAGAAGACTGGACCATACAAACAATGTTTTGACTTTGCAGGAGGGTGTCAAAGAGACAGATTTCTGTTTTGCCTGAATCTAGGGGACTCAGAGAACAAAACTGATAGTTTAGAATAACATGTATTACACCCACCATTCTCCCAGCAGATCACAAAGCAATAAAAAGCAACAACTCCCAGCTGCTCCTTGTGGAGAGAAAATGTTGGAGCATGCGTCCAACATTGTGGCTTTTGGGGGAGTGAGAGGCTGCATTTTCAAATGGTTTTTGTATCCTTTGTCTCTGAATGCTGATGGGACCAATATATTTTAGTTGCCTGGGAGCTAATGAGAACAAAAGAGAGAAGGTTTGTTTATGGCTTGCTCCTGCTCCAGAGGACCCTAGTTAGAGCAGACAGAAATTGATTAGCAAGCTTGCGAGTTCTACATCCAGGGAGGAGAAGAATCTGCCCAAGAGACTGGTTCCTGTCTTTCCCAAATCTAAGAGCTGAAATGAAAGTGCCAACTTAGGAGGCACTAAGAACAAAGGTGACTTTGGACTACTATGTACAAATGGACATGCCTGCCAGAGCCCTTCCCCCCATAACACTATGGAGTGTTCATAAGAAAACTCCCATCTCCTGGCTCCCCCTCAGAAAGGGAAAGAGCTGAAGTTCACATCTAACATTCTAGCTTTCCAGGGGGCTGTCTGAAGCACTGGCTTATTTATTTATTTATTCTTTTCCTATGGGATATACTGATGGCACCCAGAATACTCTACATCCTGGGGGCCACTGAGAACAAAAGAGAGGTGGACCACTATATCATGGCCTCCTGCTGCGTCACAAAACCAGCACCACAAATAGACTCTGGAGAGAGCAAGAGATCACAGGCTCCTGAAATGAGAATCCTTAAAAACCCATAAAATTGGAAATTTACAAGCCCTTGGCCAGCAGAGCCACATCCACAGAAAACTATGAGAGACCCTTAGAATGTCTAAGGGCCTGATCATCAAAGGTATTTTCCTATGAATCGAGACTGTAAAGACTGGAAGAGATGGTTGTTTTTTCAAATGCATAGATACAAACATAAAATTATGAGAAACACAAACAAATAGGGAAACATGGCTCAAAGTAATTAAATAGATATCTAGACATTAAATATAAATAAACGAGGTCTATGAATTGTTGTATCCCAAATCAGCAAGCTGGACAAGACACCTTAATCAGCCAATTAGTTAGGAGTCATCTTTATTGCACACAGGTTCAGAGCAGATTACCTCTGTCAAATTCTGAACAAACACAGGAGGGAGTATTTCCTTTCTATATCCTTCTAGTTCTTTGTGTAAGTTATTTTTGTAGACAGTGTGTAACCTTGAGTACATATCATATCTATACAGACACCTGTAACCTTGAGTATCATATCTATACAGGCACCTGGCATCAATATCAGCGTATCAGTTAGATGGCTGGCTTGCAAGGTCAGACAATTAAGTTTATCTTTTCTATTATTCAAGCTAAAAACAAAGTTATTTTACAGTCTAAAAATAACAGAGTTGACCTACAGAATAAGAGACTAAGAATAATAGAGTAGTTCCAACAGCAGTTTCAAATAGCAGTTTTTCCAAAGGAGGGATTACTATGCTTCAGAATCACCTGAAAAATAACTTAAGACAATCATAATAAAGATGCTCATCATGTTCAGAAAAACAATGCATTAACAAAATGAAAATTTCAACAAAGAGATAGAAAATACTTTTTTAAAGGCCCAAAAAGAAATTTTGGATCTCAAGGATACAATAACTGCATTGATAAGTTCATCAAAGGGGTTCTAGAGAAAAAGTGATCAAGCTGAAAAAAATAATAAGCAAACTTGAATACAAGTCATTTGAAATTATCTAGTCAGAGAAACAAAAAGTCAAAAAGAATAAAGAAATATACAACCGTGCAACTGGCTCTCCCTCCCTGGAGCAAGCCCACTCCTTCCCTTTTCCCCTTCACTTCTTCCACACTTCCCAAGTGCAAAAAATAAATTAATTAATTAATTAAAAAAGGAAATATACAACCAATTAAGACTAAGTCAGAAGAAAAGAAAATCTGGATAGAACTATAACTAGCAAGGATACTGCATCAGCAATCAAAAACCTTCCAACAAAGAAAATAGATCAGGACTGGATGGATTCTATTAACCATTTAAGGAAGAATAATAATACTTCTCAAACTCTTTTTAAAAAATGAAGAGGAAGGAATACTTCCAAGCTCTTATTATGAGCCAGCATTATCCCAAAATCATATCAATATTCCTGATGAATATAGATGCAGAAATTCTCAACAAAATTCCAGCAAACTGAATTTATTAACACATTAAAAGAATAGCACACCATGACCAAGTGTGACTTATCCCTAGGATACAAAGATGCTTCAACATGCAAAAATAAATCAATGTGGTACACCACATTAACAGAACAAAGGATAAAAATCACATTATTATTTCAACTAGAGGCCCACTGCACGAATTCGTGCACCAGTGGGGTCCCTCGGCCTGGGCTGTGGTATCAGGCTGAAACTGGCTCTCCAACATCCCCCAAGGAGTCCTGGATGGTGAAAGAGCACAGGCCAGGCTGAGGGACCCCATCGGTGCACAAGTCCGTGCACCAGGCCTCTAGTATGTTATATTAATTATGTCTCAATAATATACATAAGATATTCACTTCAGAAAAAAGAAATTGTCACTTTTTTTAAAAAATATATTTCTTTATTGATTTCAGAGAAGAAGGGAAAAAGAGAGAGAGATAGAAACAGCAATGATGAGAGAATCATTGATCAGCTGCCTCCCGCATGCCCCCTACTGGGAATGGAGCCCACCACCCAGGCATGTGCCCCTGGCCAGAATCTGGGACCCTTCAGTCCGCAGGCTGACACTCTATCCGCTGAGCCAAGCTGACCAGGGCGAAATTGTCACTTTTACATGCAAAATAAAAATATTTAATTGTTTTATATAGAAAAATGTGATATGCACTTCTTTATGGATCCTGCCAAGATTTCCATAGTTGTGTCTAAAACAAATACACATGAAACTGTTGAAATTTATCTACATACCTAAGAAACAGTTTGTTTGTTGTAAGTAGAGGAAATATAGTGTGAACCATCTGCACTCAGGTAGCTTACATTTTAGTGAAGAGAAACAAGCCATAAATAATTTAAACAAATGGGTATATGATAACATAAAATGTACTGATAAATATTAAGAAAAAATGAATGACTCTTTTCCTTTAATCTAAGTATATTATTTAAGAATAAAGCAAGTGGTTAGTGACCACAGGAAGGTAATAGTTATACAAACTAAGTGAGGTTAAATAGCCACAGACTTTTTCCACAGAACACTACATACTGGAGTATATGTACTCCTAGAAAAACACAGACTTCCCAGCGGGTTCTTAGATGTGGATTTCTTAAAAGAATTGTAGATCCTTAAGTGCCATAAATAATTTTACCACCTGAAGATGAATTTCTCCTTTTCTCTCTCCCTTCCTTCCTTCACTCCATCTATCTTAGAATTCAGTAGTTAGAAGAAACATGTATTGGAAGGAGAAAAGGATGTAGCAGAAAGCTAATCTAATTTAGTTGATAAATTTGACAGTGAGAACTGGCTGTAATATTAGGTAATACATGGTGAATATTTTTTATAAATTGAATGATCTAAATCTGTAGATCCAGAATTTTGATTAAAAATATATTTAAAGCTCATATGCAATATATAATATAGCTGAAAATTTATCCATTGAAATTATATTTAAAATTTTAGATAGCAACTATAAATTTTACATGGAGACAGACATTTTTTATAAATTAAAGCCATTTTAGCAAAAATATTTAAACATTAAGGTTAATAATGCTAGCTATAATAAACTTTATTCATTCTTAACAAAAGTTATTTGCTTAACTGTTAATTTGTTCTCATCCCTTTTAGGATAAGATCATAGCTGTGTTTTAATATTAAAATTAGAAATGTTTTGCTTAAATGCTTGACTGAACATTCTTAGGAAGTAAGACAAAATAACCAAAGTCATCTAATATTCAAGTTTTTTTGAGTTTGGCTATTTCTGATTATTCCAAAGAGGACAGACTTTAAATAACTTGGCCTAAGATGATCTTATTGGTGTTTTCCATTTCTTTGAGGACAATCACACACACACACACACACACACACACACACACACACACACAAATGTTTTTGTTGCTCTGGATGGTTCTCAAAAAGAACCTGAATAGTGATATATGATAACTAATGTAATTGATAGAAACATATATTTTTAGGAAACTGCCCCAGATCACACTTAGATCACCTTAATCGCATAGCTCAGAAAAAAAATTTAGCCTCTCCCTTTTTTTCCCCCTTCTTTGCCATAGATAAAGTCATGCATTGCCCATATCTCCCAATCCTAACACATTAATTCTCCTGGGACTAATAGTTCACACTTGAGACCCCAACCTCATTGCCCTGAATTTGCTCAAGAACACACCCAAGGTCAAGCTCAATGACTGGCCCATGCCCAATTCTGGACAGCTCTGAACTGCCATTCTAGCCTCAGAGTCCCCGTATAATTGAATGTCCTTTGTTGCATCTACATCCATAACCCAACTGCTTCAGCCCTTTCTTGCATAGGATTGATTCCTAGAACAATCCCATATAAATTTTGCCACAAGGTCTGTTTCCAGGGAAGCCTACCCCATGACATTCTCTTTATTCACATTGAATTAATTCTTAAAATCTTCCAATTTATCTCACATCTAGCTCCAAAATCTTCTCTCTTTCCCATCCTCTCTGCTACAAAGATATACCAGACTCTTACCTGACTTATTTTAACTGCTCTATCTGCTCCCATTTATGTCCTCATTAATAAACCCATCTTTCACACTAGTATCAAATAATCTTTTAAAATTTCAAATCATATCAAGCCATAATCTGTCTTAAAACCTTTCAACATTGTCCTTGCGGGTATGGCTCAGTTGGTTGGAGTGTTGTCCTGTACACAAGAAGGTCGGGGGTTTGATTCCTGGTCCGGGGAAATACCTAGGTTGCTGGTTCCATCCCTGGCTGGAGTGTGTATGGGAGGCAACCGATTAGGTTGATGTATCTCTTTCACATAGATCTCTCTCTCTCTCTCTCTCTCTCTCTCTCTCTCTCTCTCTCTCTCGTCTTTCTCTCCCTCTCCTCTCCTCTCCTCTCCTCTCCTCTCCTCTCCTCTCCTCTCCTCTCCTCTCCTCTCCTCTCCTCTCCTCTCTTTCCCCCCCCTTTCTCTACTATATATTTCAGCATTGTTGTATTTCTAGGAAAAAAAAATCCAAAATCCTTAGGAAGACATACTATTTAGGTTTCATAGGATCTTATCCTTCAAACCAATCTTCACACTCTATACTTCAGCAATCCTAGACAATTTGTAGTTTTCTGTGTATCTAATGCTCTTCTAATCCTTCACTGATTCATATATGCTCTTCTTTCAACCTGGAACTCCAGTTCATTTTGTGTATCTCTAAACTGATATGCATCCTCCAAGGACTGAATCAGTTTTATCTCATTTGGGAAGACTTCCACAGGCACAGTTTCCCTCTCCTCATAGGACTGGTGCATATAATTTGTTGCATTCTACTTTTTCTTTTTACCATGTGAACTAAGATTTGAGCTTCATATATGCATTATTTTACTTATCACATTAAGACAACATTAACCACATGAAATAACATTGTTTTGTCTATCTCTTACCCATGGTGCCAGATTCTGTAAATAACTGAAAGAAGTGGCATTAATTAGAGAAATGTTGCTGATGGGGCAAAACTTGCATTACAATTCTATTTTATGACTATGAAATACTTTTGTAGAACATTCCAATAATTCTTCACTAGAGGGGAAGAATTAAATGATTATAAAAATAGAATATTTCCTGATATATATAACATTAATATTCTTAAAATACATATTCTTAAAAGAACTTTAAAGAGAGTTCAAAGAAGCCTTGAATTCAGAAGAAAAAAAGAAAGAGCTACAATTATTAATCAACTAATTTTCTCACTTAGTCTATCTAACACCTACTTGAATTAGTGTTACCTTACTGAAGGGGTCCATTTGCCTGCCCAATAAGACAGAAACAGAAGTTTGTAGCCAAGAAAATAAGGGTTTATTAAGGAGACGGCACCATGCCTGGAGTCTCAGGTAGTTCATGCTCAAAGACCTGCCCCCTGAGGGCTTTAGTGGATGGATTATATAGGGAAAAAACAAACAAACAAACAAAACACACATTAGTCATGGTGCCTAATGAATTTAGGGTCATGGTCTCTACTGATTGGTTGCTACTAGGGTAGGGGGTTGTTCTGTCCAATTTGCAAGGATTTGTTCTATGGTATTATTCTGCTTTCCTGGGTCCAGAGCTAAAACACAACTGAGACCAAGATATTATGTTTAGTTTGATTGAAAACTGTTTCAGTAGTCAATAGACCCAGGACTTTGTTAACCAGAACCTCACTGACCTGAGGGCTTAATCATTAAGCAAGAGAGAAGGAGGTGGTGAGTGATGGGTTGAGGCCAGTTTGAGTCAAAGGAAAAAAATCAAAATAAAAGGCCAGATTAAAGAAAATAAGGTTTCTGTGCAGTAATAGTAGTAGTATTTCCTCTACTTTACATCTGGGGAAACTATGCCCACTAACATTGGCATTAAATTACTTTAAGGACTTGATCCAAGGAATTTGTGACTCTGAGTCAGAAACTTTCAGTATAGTTAGCTTTTCTAAAATTCACTTCACTTCATTGAGGCCCAATTTACTCAGATATCTCTATTATAATTTAAATTGTTTTATTCTTTCCTTTAGAAAAATCATACAACTTTTCATGAGTTTCTTGTCTTTGATTGATTGCCTTCCCTCTTTTTGTTCCCAAGTGCTTGATCAACTGAGCGTGTATCCCAGGTGTTTTGATGATTAAAGAACATATCAACATATTAATAACAAACATAATAGCTGGGAATTATCCATCTGATTCAGAATCTATTTGTCTGAAAAGTTACTAGACTGCTTCAAAATATTATAAAAACAAGTTGTCAAATTTCATAAGGAAATCTGTCCAGCTATGGGCTGCCAGCAGTACTAGAATTGATGACGTTTCCAAAAATAGACCATTTGACAACAGTAAATAGTAATGCAGTCCCGCACTCAAAGTAAAAGGAGACTAGCGTGGGAGATACAACTAAGCAGATAATCGCAGTTTGACATGTTGGAGTGAACTGGTGATGGGTTATTTTGTGGCCATTTTCTGGATATACATTACTATAGAGATGTTATATTCAGGGTGTTGCAACTTGGTATAATCATTGTAGGCAGCAATAATATGGAGGAAAAGGCTGTTCAGGTGAAAAACTGAATTGTGTGTGGAAATAAAAATACTTCCGTTAGAAAAGGAAAATTAAAACATTTTATAAATGTTTAACATGTCAAGTTTACTTACTTAGATATGTTACTACAGCATGAATAAAACTGAAATTTATACCTTAAAAGAAAACATATAGACTGAATATAATCTTTATACAGTGCCCTATGGTCAGCTGTAAACAGAAAGTAAAGCAATAAGTCCATTTTTAAAATCTTGGCATTTAAAATTTCCCTTACTTTTACAAGTGTTATTTGCAAGCATTAGCTATAGATTTTTCTGATAAATTAATTTTCTTGAACACACCTTACTGAGACCTGACCAATAGGCTGAGTTTGCAATTATTAATTAGAATAGATCATGAATCACTGAACAACTTAGGTATCTATTGTTCAGCATATTGAGGCGAGTTCAGGGCTGCTTGACCTATATCCTGGACTAATCAGACCTCTTACACAGGTCATTCTCAGGTTTATTACCCGGAAAATCAGAATAGGCAAAGCCTTTTAAATGGAAATGCAAACTTCCCAGGTGTCTAGCTAGGTCTCTTCCTATTAATGCAAATAGAAAACTTTATATGTCTAAATTATTTCCTTCAAATAAGGTGTTCTGTCTTGCCCAGGAGAGGTATCAAGCTGATAGTAGTTAATACCTATTGCATAAGCTGAAGTAGTTAATACCTATTGCATAAGTAGCACAAAGAGTTTGAGGAAAGAATGGGGCAACAGCTTAATGAGAATTTATGTTTGTGTGTAAAAATTGCTATTCCTATTTCTAAATGGTTCTTACTCTTAGTTTTTATACTATTCAACTGACAGGCCAGGAGAGCTATATCTAATATAAGCCTTTCATGTTGGGAGAAATAATAGTTGAAATAGATTAGTAATAACATCCCAGTGCATTAATTTATAAACTTACACTGGATTTACTTTTGTATTTGCCTAAAATTTAGTTAAAAATGTCAGTCTTTTTCCATGGTTTACAAAAAAAGATTAAAAAAATACACATATATATTTTTCCTCATATCTATTTTCTTTATTCCATGCATCAATTTATTTATGGCCAATTTCAATTGTAATGTGAAAATTTTAGGCATCTTAAAAATTGACAATTATAAAAAGTGTTATAAATTTAAAAAAACAGTACTTTGCTTCTGTGAAGATAAAGGCTTGTGAAAATACTTCTGTGCAACAGCAGAAATTTAAAGTACTGTTTGAAAATTTTCAGTCACAGAATTTTCTATGGTTTTTGTTTCTCTATATGATGAAACTTTAGCTGTGTTGCAAGAAAATCTCAAAAAAAAATTAGAAAACTTTGAGTTGATATTGATGTTATACTGATACTTCTGCTTGGACAGTAATAACTTAGAACTTTGTTTTACTTCCATATAACAAACTTCACGTGTTATACATATATATCAGAAATTTCTTTATTCGATTACAAAAATTCTGTCTACTTTCTCATCTATTTGAAAAATATAAATATAAAAGCATAATTTTAGATGCTTTATGCCTCTGGTAAATGTATTTGTTATGACTGTTACCAACAGTAATATCATGTTGGTAATTTTTGTTATATCAAATTGGCAGTGAATTGATTTAGAACAAGAAACTAGAACCAGCAGATGCAAAACCACTGATTTTTGGCAGCTGGAAATTGAACAGCTGAAAGACATGACATTTTGAAGCAGGGATGGGAGAGCAGGAAATATTTGGCCTGAGCTGAGCAGTTTACAACAGCAGTATTGCTTTCTGAGTCACTACTGCATGGTATAAACACAATATTAGGGTTGGTAGTGAGAAAATAACTATATGTATGTCAGTGTTAATCTATTGAATTCAAATTCATCATTTTCATATATTACATAGAATATTTGAAATATATCTTCCAAATGAATCAAAGCACAGAAAAATGGTGTAATTTTAAAAAATAGCAGTTTGTGGTCACCTAGTAAGTCCTATCTTCCCTAAGCCAAGGACATTAGAGTAAATGGTTTGCACTCCTTCTCCCCAAGTAGAGGGTAAATAGCTTCAGTCACCCTACTCAGGGAGACAGACAACAGAAATCTAATTAGTGCCATTTGTCAACCACACCAAAGGCCAGACAAATCAAGAGACTAAATCTTATTTTAGTACATTAGCATAAAGCTGATGAATATTCTATTGATTCTCACCTAAGACCTCTGCTACACATCCAGCCTTTAAAACCCCATGGCTCTCCCTCCAGGGAGCATGCCTGTGCCAATCCCTTCCCCCTCTCCTCTCCTCTCCACAGGCATGTACCCTGTAACCTCTAAGGCACCCCTTGACATTTGCAACCAGGGGGGAAATGAGCAGCAGCAACTGGTCCTGGACTAACCCCCTGAACCTGTCCCCAAGGCCCCCTATTCTCTGACTTCCCAGTGAGCTAAGGCACCCAACCTAGGCTCTCCTGTTGCTTCTTCTATGCCCTCCTGGTTACACTCTCCTAAATATATTTTTTTCTGAGGTCAGAAATCCTTGCTTGCTTTTCTACACTTTTTTTTTTTTGCTGAAATATTTCCCTCAAGAAGACAAGAACCAAGGTTTCCTCATCTCCCGGGTAACAGCAGTGTCTCAAGATTGCATGCTTGGCAATAAAATGTCAACATTTAGCAAAAAAAGCCATTTAACTAGTGAGAGAGTTAACTTGAGATGCAGGCAGACAGGGCAGGGTCCAGTGGAAACAAAGGCAGGTGGAGCATAGGTAGGGGCAGACACTGAAGTTTGAGCAGCCTCACCACAGGAGCCAACCAAGCAGAAATAATAAAATGTTTCTGGACTCAAAGCGAGAGGCATGGGAAAACAAGGGAGGGCCTGCAGCAGCAAGGTGTACAAACGCATAGAAACAGAGAAAGTTCTCACCTCCCTGTTGTCTGTGTCCATTTGGGCAGGATGGGGGGTAATGTGGGGATAAGGACACATATGTAATAACTTAATCAATAAAGAAATTTTAAAAAAAGAAACAGAGAAAGTTCAGCATAGGAACAGAGAAAGAACACACAGAAACAGGGAAAGTTCAGGTCGTTGCTGGGCAAAAACAATGAGGGAATCAATCAGGTGACAACACAGGTAGACATAGAGCAGGCTTGTAGCAAATATATACCCCTGGACTAATAGGCTTTAACGGGCAGCCCACTATTGGGTTCCCCTCCTCTTGAGGGGAGTCTGAATCTGCTTGTAATAAACTTTCCACACTTTTGCTTAAATCTTCTGGTCTGTGGAGCTCATTCTTCTGAGTTGTGAGACATGACCCCCGGGAAAAACACTGCTCACAGTTCCAGTTATCCCTAGTAGCAAACAATAGAATGCCTTAGAATATATCCAATATACCTCTTATTTCTTATTCAGAGATTAATTGATTTTTTAAAATTCTTTATTGTTTAAAGTATTACATAAGTCTACTTTTTTACTCATTGACCACTCCAGCCACCCCGACCCACCAGCACGTGCCCCCCCACAACACAAGTCTGTGTCCATTGGTTATGCTCATATGCATGCATGCAAGTCCTTTGGTTGATCTCTTATGCCCTCACCCCTCATCTACCTTCATAGGTTGTACAGTCTGTTAGATGCTTCAGTGACTCTGCTTCTATTTTTGCACATCAGTTTATATTGTTCATTATATTCTGCTAATGAGTGAAATCATGTGATATTTATCTTTCTCTGACTGGCTTATTTTGCTTAGCATAATGCTCTCCAGTTCCATCCATGCTATTGCAAATGGTAAGAACTCCTTCTTATTTACAGCTGGGTAGTATTCCATTGTGTACATACGGTATATCACCATTGTCTAATTCACTCATCTGCTAATACGCACTTAGGCTGTTTCCAAATCTTAGCTATGGTAAATTGTGCATCTATGAACATAGGGATGCATATATCATTTCTAATTGGTGTTTCTGTTTTCTTGGGATATATTCCTAGAAATGGGATCACTGGGTCAAATGGGAGTTCCATTTTTAATTTTTTGAGGAAACACCATACTGTTCTCCACAGTGGCTGCACCAGTCTGCATTCCCACCAGCAGACTTTCCAGCACTTGTCATTTGTTGATTTGTTGATGATAGCCATTCTGACAGGTGTGAGATGGTACCTCATTGTTGTTTTGATTTGCATCTCTCCAATGATTAGTGACTTTGAGCATGTTTTCATATGTCTCTTGGCTTTCTGTATGTCCTCTTTCGAAAAGTGTCTATTTAGGTCCTTTGCCCATTTCCTGATTGGATTGTTTGTCTTTTTTTTGTTAAGTGTATGAATTCCTTGTAAATTGTGGAGATAAAACCCTTATCAGAGATAACATTGGCAAATATGTGCTCCCATGCAGTGGGCTTTCTTGTTGTTTTGTTGATGGTTTCTTTTGCTGTGCAGAAGCTTTTTATTTTTATGTAATCCCATTTGTCTATTTTCTCCTTACTTTACATTGCCCTAAGAGCTGTAGCAATAAAGATATTGCTACTACAAATGTCTGCTATTTTGCTGCCCATGGCTTCTTCTAAGATTTTTATGGTTTCCCATATTATGCTTAAGTCCTTTAACCATTTTCAGTTTATTTTTGTGAATGGTGTAAGTTTGTGTTCTAATTTCATTTTTTTGCATGTATCTGTCCAATTTTCCCAATACCATTTATTGAAGAGACTGTCTTGACTCCATAGTATGCTCTTGCCTCCTTTTTGAAATATTAGTTGAGCATAATGGCTTGGGTCTATTTCTTGATTCTCTGCTTGGTCCCATTGGTCTATATGTCTGTTCTTGTGCCAATACAAGGCAGTTTTGAGAACAGTGACTTTATAGTATAGCTTGATATCTGATATTGTGATTCCTCTAACTTTTCCTTCTTTCTCAAGATTGCTGCAGCTATTCAGGGTCTTTTTTTATTCCAGATGAATTTTTGGAGAGTTTGTTCTAGGTCGTTGAAGTATGCCGTTGGTATTTTAATGGGGATTGCATTGAATCTATAGATTGCTTTGGGTAGTAAGGACATTTTAATTATGTTAATTTTACAAATCCATGAACATGGTATGTTCTTCCATTTGTTTATGTCTTCCTCTATCTCTTTTATCAGCACCCTATAATTTTCTGAGTATAGACCCTTACAGCCTTGGTTAAATTTATAGGTATCTTATTTTTTGATTGTTGCAATGGTAAATGGGATTTTTTTTTAGTTTCTCTTTCTGTGAATTTCTTATTGGTATATAAAAAGCCATAGATTTCTGGGTGTTGATTTTGTATCTTGCTACATTGCCAAATTCATTTATTAGTTCTAATATTTTTTTGATAGAATCTTTAGGGTTTTCTATGTACAGTGTCATGTCATCTGCGAATAATGACAGTTTTACTTCCTCTTTTCCAATTTGGATACCTTTTATTTCTTCCTCTTGTCTAATTGCTATAGCTAGCACTTCCAGAACTATGTCGAACAGGTGTGGTGAGTGTTGGCATCCCTGTCTTGTTCCTGTTCTTAGGGAAAATGGTTTTAGTATTTTCCCATTGACTATGATGTTGGCTGTAAGTTTGTCATATAAGGCTTTTATTATGTCGAGGTATGATTCCTCTATTCCCACTTTGCTGAGAGTTTTTATCAAGAAAGGGTGTTGGATTTTGTCAAATGTGTTTTCTGCATTGATTGATATGGTTATGTGATTTTTGTCTCTTGATTTGTTTATGTGATGTATCACGCTTATTCATTCATGAATATTGTACCATCCTGGCATCCCGGGAATAAATCCCACTTAGTCATGGTGTATGATCTTTCTAATTTAATGCTGGATCTGATTTTCTAGAATTTTGTTGAGGATTTTAGCATCTATGTTCATCAAGGATATTGTCCTGTAGTTCTCCTTTTTGTATTGTCATTATCTGGTTTTGAGATTAGGGTAATGCTGGCTTCATAGAAAGAGCTTGGAAGTATTCCTTCCTCTTGAACTTTTTGGAATAATCTGAGAAGGATAGGTTTTAGTTCTTCTTTGAATGATGAAATTCCTCTGTGAAGTCCTCTGGCCACAGGCTTTCGTTTGCTGGGAGTTTTTTGATGACTGCTTCAATTTCCTCCTTAGTTATGGGCCTGTTGAGATTTTTTTATTCTTCTTGATTGAGTTTTGGAATGTTGTATTTTTTCTAGGAATATGTCCATTTCCTCTAGGTTGTTTAGTTTGTTGGAATAGAGTTGTTCATAGTATTTTTTTTACAATCCTTTATATTTCTGTATGATCCATTGTTATTTCACCTCTTTAATTTCTTATTTTATTTATTTGGGTCCTCTCTCTTTGTTGCTTGGTGAGCCTGGCTAGAGGTTCATCTATCTTGTTTATCCTTTCAAAGATCCATCTCTCGGTTTCATTGATTTTTTTTTGTCTCTATGTCATTTATTTCTGCTCTGATCTTTATTATATCCTTCCTTCTGCTCACTCTGGGCTTTTCTTGTTACTCTCTTTCTAATTCTTTAAGTTGTAGAGTTATATAATTTATTACCATTTTTTCTTGTTTTTTGAGGTAGGCCTGTAGAGCTATGAACTTCCCTCTCAAAACTGCTTTCACCGTGTCCCATACATTTTGGATTGTTGTGTTTTCATTGTCATTCATTTCCAGGATTATTTTAATTTCTTCTTTGATCTCTTTGGTAACCCAATCATTGTTGAATAGCATGCTATTCAGCCTCCAAGTGTTGGAATTTTTTTAATTGTTTTTATTGTAGTTGATTTCTAATATTATGCCATTGTGGTCTGAGAAGATGCTTGATATGATTTCAATCTTCTTGAATTTGGAGAAACTTTGCCTGTGACCCAATATGTGGTCTGTCTTTGAATATGTTCCATGTGCCCTTGAGAAGAATGTATATTCTGTAGCTTTGGGGTGAAATGTTCTGAAGATGTCAATTAAGTTCATCTGATTAGTGAGTCATTTAGGATTGCTGTTTATTTACTGATTTTTTGTTTAGAGGATTTATCCAGTGATGTCAGTGGTTTATTAAAGTCCCCTACTATGATTGTATTGCCACAGATCTTTCCCTTGATATCTTCCAGAATTTTTAATTTTTATGTATTTGGGTGGTCCTGCATTGGGTGCTATATGTTTACCAGAGTTATATCCTCTTGTTGTATTGACCTCTTTAGTATTATGAAGTGGCCTTCTTTATCTCTTGTTATGGCCTTCATTTTGAGGTCTATTTTGTCAGATATAATTATTGCTACCCCAGCTTTTATTTCATTTCCATTTGCCTGAAATATATTTATCCATCCCTTCACTTTCAGTCTGTGTGAGTCTCTTATTCTTAGGTGGGTCTCGTGTAGACAACATATAGATGGGTCATGTTTTCTTATCCATTCAGCCACTTGATGCGTTTCGATTTGAGCATTTAGTCCATTTACTTTTAAAGTTATCATTGATAGGTACTTGTTTGTAGCCATTTTTATTTTTGACGCCTGTGTTCCTTCCCTTCTTCTTCTTCTTCTTCTTCTTCTTCTTCTTATTATTATTATTCTTATTCTTATTATTATTCTTATTCTTATTCTTATTCTTCTCTTCTTCTTTTTATGACAGTCCTTTTAGCATTTCTTGCATTGCTGGCTTGGTAGTGATAAACTCTCTTAGCCTTTTTTTGTCTGTGAAGCTCCTGATTTCCCCTTCAATTTTGAATGATAGCCTTGCTGGATTCAGAGTATTGTTGGATTCAGTCCCTTGCTTTGCAACACTTTGTACACTTCTTTCCATTCCTTTCTGGCCTGATGTGTTTCTGTTGATAAATCATTTGATAATCTAATGGTAGATCCCTTGTAGGTAACTTTCTGACTCTCTCTCATAGGCTTTAAGATTCTCTCTTTGTCATTAATGTTTGCCATTGTAATTACATCATGTTTTGGTGTGGGTATTTTGGGGTTCATCTTATTTGGGACTCTGTGCTTATCTAATTTTTTTCTTCCCCCAATCAGGGAAGTTTTCTGACATTATTTCTTCAAATAGGTTGTCTAAGCCTTGATCATCTTCTTGTCTTTCTGGAACCCCTATTATACATATGTTGCTTCATTTTATATTGTCCCAAAGTTCCCTCAGGCTCTCCTTCTGCCTTTTGATTTTTTTCTCCAATTGCACTTCAGATTGGCTGTGTTTTGCTTCCCTGTCTTCTAATTCTTTAATTCTGTCCTTCGCTTCTCCTAGCCTGCTGTTGAAAGCTTCCTTGGTGGTTTTTATTGTAGCTATATCACTCTTTATTTCTTCCTGATTCTTACATAAGTTGTTGATTTTCTCATCCATCCTGTTTAAGAATTGTATGACTCTTATTCTGAATTCCTTTTTCTGACATATTGCATGCCTCTGTTTCATTTAGTTCCTTTTCTGGTGATGCCTCCTTTTCTTTCCCTTTTTTTAATCTCCCTATTTTTGCTGTCTCTTTCTGGCCCTGGGTTACTTGCTTGGGGAACAAGGGGTTGAGGCCCCTCACAGTCCAATAGTTCTGGACTAGCTAGCCCTGTGGGCTGGGTCTGTCTTGAGTTTCACACCTTTATTGTCTCTGTTCTGAGTTGTACCCACTTTTCCCACAGTTCTGGACACTCAATTATCTGTTTCTTGGGTTGGTGGAGGGCAAGTGCACAGTAACCCTAGTGTGAGACTCTCCATGAGGGCCCAGAGCCCCCTGGAATGCAGTTCACTGTGCTGCTCCAACCCCTAAGGCAGATGGTGAGCTCATCTTTCTGGCAGTGCACTTGCAGCATGGACCTGTGACCTGTGGTTTGGCACACCAGGTCGCTCCAGCAGCTCTGACCTGAACTGTGGGTAGGGTGTGCACCAGGTGACATTTCTGTCTGTTCTGGGGGCAGGGTGTGTCTATGATGGCAGAGCACCCACTGGCTCAATGTTTTGTCTCTACCGGGTGTGTAGCACTCACTGGTCTGCAGCTCTGTCTGTGTCTAAGAGGGGTACACCTCAGCCAAAGGGTCTATCTTTGCTGGTGGCGGAGCCTGCTCCATCTATGCCGGGGGCTGGGCACTCACCCCATGAGGGCTCTGTTTGCCAGGGGAGCACACTCAGTCTGTGAAAGGGGTGGAGTGCTCGCCCTGTGAGGGCTCTGCCTAAGCTGGTGGTGGCTGCACTCAGTCTGTGCCAGGTGTGCGGTGCTCGCCTGGCTAGGACTCTGTCTGGGCAGGGGTGTATTGGGATCAGGGATGGAGTGGGAAGTGAGGAACCTGTGGCTTGCACTTACAGCACGAGGGCCTGAAGCATGGGATCCTGGGATGCTGGGTTTGGGCTCTGGTTAGGAGGCTCAGCTCCGGAGGTCTTTCTGATGCCTTCTCACTGAAGACGTCTGAGACCCACATTGCAGTACTGCATTACTCATTGCCGGTGCATGGTGGGTGGTGGTTCCACACGGGTTATGGCTGGCAGGCTGCTTCCTGCACAGGTCCGGGGTGCTGAGATGAATTTCCAAGCTGTTGATTCCTCCCTCTATCAGTGGGCAGGTGCCGAATTGTCACCCACTGCAAATGGCAACACCTCCAACCTTTCTAGGGACTGTATTGCAGTGATCTAGAACTGAGCCATGGTATCTCAGAGGCATGACAAGGAACCTGAGTGATGACAAGCATCACAGCAGCTTTGACCTTCCCACTGACCTTCTCCTCTCCTCCAGGGAATCTTTCTATAAGCAGCAAGTTCTCAGGAGGAAGAAGGTTGGAAACCAATGGATTACAGGTTATATTAAAAATATAACTCAGGAACAGTCAGGTGGAAGAGATGCACAGGGAAAAGTATGGAGAAAGGGTAGAGAGAGCTTTCATGTCTTCTCAGAGCATGCCAGTCTCCCCAAATCTCCACATGTTCACTAACCCAGCGATTTTTATTTAATATATAACTTTTAAAATTAGTTAGTTGGTATCAGCCTATGCAAATAAGACAGGCTAGTGAGCCAGGACAAGCAGCATAGGGGAATTGAGACAGATAGTTAAACAAGCAGTTTGCAGTCATCTAGTAAATCTAGATGACAGTTTGCAGCCACCTAAAACAAGGACACTTAAGAATAAGTGATTTACATTTCTCCCCAACCAGAGGATAAATAGTTTAAATCACCCTATTCAGGGAGATAGAAAGCAGAAATCTAATTAGTTCCATTTGCCAACCACACCCAGGGCAAATGAAGTGAATGGAATAAATCTAAGTTTGGCACATTAGCATAAAGCTGATGAATATCCATTCTATTGAGATCCTCTCTAAGGCCCCCTTTTCTCTGACTTCTTAGTGAGTCAAAGCAGCCCAGCCTAGGCTCATTTCCCCACTTAGTCTTTCTCCTGTTGCTTCTTCTATCCTAGGCCCTCCCTTGTTTCCCTGTCCCCAGCTTTAATAAACATCCTCTAAAATTCACCTGGACTCATGTTGTGAAATCTTTCCTGCATGAAGTAGAGAATCCACCCACCACCAGGCAGCCCTAGGCTGACCCCCTCAAGACCAGGTCTCCATTCTGGTGAAACAGATTGGAATAGAAAACCAGAGTGAGAATATTAGGAACAGGTAAAAGGTGAGACTGAACTGAGACTGAAAGATAAAAAAATAACAAGATGACTTGAGTGATGTCATCACACAGTAAGAGAATAAAGATTCTTTAAGAAAATGCTGAGTCATCTAGTCAAGTTTCAATTATGTCAGGTCAGCTTATGAAGTAAAATACAGAACAATATTCTTAGGAAAAAATGATCAGAAAAAGTGTTTAAAGTTTAAAAAGATGTTTGCACTTAAATAGGCAGGACTCAGCTAGATGAAACAAATGTTAACCATGCCAGCATAGACAGAGTCATGGGAAGAAAGCAAAAGGAAATTCAATAACTTTTACTAACTGGGAAGCAAAAACAAGTAACAAAAGCAGAATTTCCATCTAGCTTACTGGTAAACAGACCAGTAAACATACTCTAGGGCGGCTGCCACAGGTTCTGGAACAGAACCGCAAACCTCCTTAGACATGCTAAAAGCCCAGTACCAGAGCTGGGGAGGTAGGGTGGGGTGAGGAGGGGATTCCTATACTCAATACATGCACAATAAGAATTAGATGATATAATGAAACTTTTGGACATGTTCAATTGGAGTCAGGGTGACAAAATGGAGAGGCAGGTCCTAGTGTGGGAACAATAAAAAAGATAATTGGATTGGCTAGAGATCATAAATCCCCATTAGAATTTCCTGGGAGAAGGGCCCAAGCCATGCCCTTGAAATGTTAGAAATTTGGACTAATTTAATTAGGTCTTTGTCCTTTGCCTAAACCAAGAAGATATATGGAGAATTAACAGAAGCCTTGGGGCAATGCTTCTAGAACTGCTCAACCCCTAGGTCCCCTAGGGTGTATTGACTCCCCTTAATTAACAATAAAATCTAACCATCAAGTTTAAACTTCTCCACACATTGCAACAGGACCTATTGCACACACCTGCAACAACAATGATAGAGCAAATAATAAATGATAACAAAATAAAGAAAAATAAACTATGGACCTTGAATGACCTCATAAATTAGAATTACCTATTTAATCTAATTAACCTACTTCCTTCTACCAGTGGTTCTCAACCTGTGGGTCACAACCCCTTTGGGCGTCGAACGACCCTTTCATAGGGGTTGCCTAAGACCATCGGAAAACACATATAGAATTACATATTGTTTTCGTGATTAATCACTATGCTTTAATTATGTTCAGTTTGTAACAATGAAAATACATCCTGCATATCAGATATTTACATTACGATTCATAACAGTAGCAAAATTACAACGAAAATAATTTTATGGTTGGGGGTCACCACAACATGAGGAACAGTATTAAAGGGTCGCGGCATTAGGAAGGTTGAGAACCACTCTAGACTGTTTCATGAGTTAAATAAAGATTACAATATCACCCTGGCCAGTGCAGCTCAGTTGGTTGAACATTGCCCTGTGCACAAAAAGGTCGCTGATTCCATTCCCAGTCAGGGCACATACCCAGGTTTTGGGTTCAATTGCTGGTTGAGGTGCATACACGAGGCAACTGATAGATATTTTTCTTACACATCGATGTCTCTCTCTCTCTCTCTCTTTCTCTCTCTCTCTCTCAAAACAACAAAACATATTAAAAAAGAATACAGTTTCATTTAATCTCATCACTACTACAGTTTAGTCTGGGTCTTAATGAAAGTGCCATTGTTAATTCAAATTAATATTGATTATAGTCAATGCATTTACTCATTGTAAATTGTGTCAAGCACTCTGCTTAGTGCTTTAAATAAATCATGTGATTTTTCTTACATTAAAAAATCTACAATTCTTATACTGTTAATATTTTCACCGTATAGATTAGAAAACAGAGCCCCAGTGAATTTAATAACAATGATTATTACCTTAAAAATTGCCCAAAATCATTAAACAAAAATAGTTAACAACATCTTATTGGATAGAATATTTTGTAGTCATTAAAACAGCTACAAATTACCTGTAAAAATATGACAGAAAAGGTTGTTATATTTTGTGGAAAAACTACTCATTATTATATGTAGAATAGAGATATAATTATCTAAAATTCTTATTAACTATAAATATCTATGCATATAAAAACTCTAAACAAATATAAACTATATACCATAAAATTAGTAATTTATTCTTGTGAGTTGTTGAATTCTAATTATTTTAAGTGGAAAAACATAGCTAATTATTACCTTCCCTGATAAATTTCCATTAGTAAACTTTAGATATTTTTCTTTTATTTATACCTCTGAAGTATTCCAGATGATTTTAATGACCTCAAGAAGTTGGCAGATATTTTTAAAATAAATAAATATTACTTAAACTCCTTTAATTAAAATTATGCTATATTACCTATGATTCTGAGGGGGACTTTCAAAATAAAATAGTGATAAAATTGATGATCATAGATTTCTAATCAGTAGTGTTTCTAAATAATTCTTTATCCATTAATATACTGTAATATATTTTTTGAACTTATCGATCCAGTTGTTCAAAACACCTTTATTGAGTGTCTTATGTGTTCTGGGGACAGTGCTAAGTCCTAGAGATATAAAGATGAAAAGACACTGTCCAGTTCCAGAGGAGTTCATTGTCCAGTGGGATTAATTAGAGTTAAAGAAAAATACATTAACCCCGATGTTGAACCTTTGAATTTATTAACACTTTGTATGGATTATTTATTGATACTTTCCTAGGACATTAATTATACCGCTTCTTTCTAAACATTGAGCAACTTATTAAAATTATAAACAACATTTATCTTGATGACTTTTTTAAAATTCCATTCAAGATTATTGTGCTCCCACAGTGCGCCTTGTATTTTAGGCTCTAGGGATGCAGATATAAATAAGACATATTTGAATGATATGAGGTAGCAAAAAAATAATTAGTAATTAAGGTTTGATTCCACAGACAGCAATTAAGCCAAAAAATGTTTAATAATATTCAACGTAAGGAATAAAATTGAAATGCATAAAAATCTGATCTACTTCCCTCAGTAATAAGTATTTTTAAATATTACTCAGTGTATGGTGTTTCAAAATCATATTATGTTAATTTAAAATGTATTCAGATACTTAATAGAATTTGCATAATATGAAGCATTTCATCCTTTTAATTCTCATAAAGTTCATTCATCAAGGCAATAAAGAAAAACAAGCAAACAAAAAACAATTGATTTGGGGAGGACAGAGACAACTAAAAAAATTAAACTGACAAATATACTTTGAAAGATATGCAAATTTTATAGCAACCAAAGAAATTTATCAAGATGGAGAAAAATCCTTAATATTGAATAAATACTAAGACCAGTAATTCCATCTTTATGAACTTTCTGAATATAAGATACAGGGACAAGGATATTCATTAAAGTGCTATCATATTCATATTGCACAAAACATACACTGTTTTTTAAAAAATCTGAAAAGAAAAAGCAAACATAAAAGAAAATATAGAGGAAATAAACGCTTATATTATGTACACTGAATGGACATATACTATGGACATCAAGGCAAACAATCATTTAAAAGGAAAAGCAAAAGTAAAAAGAATAAAAAATTAAATGTAATACAAAAACTAAGATGCTAAACTTCTTTTAAAAATATATTTATTGATTTCAGAGAAAGGGAGAGGGAGAGGTAGAAACATCAATGATGAGAGAGAATCCTTGATCAGCTACCTCCCACACATCCCCCACTGGGGATGGAGCCTATAACCTGGCATGTGCCCTGACTAGGAATCCAACACTGACCTCCTGGTTCCTGGTTAGATGTTCAACCACCTTACCATATTGGCAGAGCAAGACACTCAGACTTTTAAAATAATTGCTTTAAGCCTTGGCTGGGTATCTGAGTTGGTTACAGCATCATCCTGATATTCCAAGGTTGCGGGTTCTATCCCCAGTCAGGGCACATACAAAAATCAACCAATGAATGCATAAATAAATGAAATAACAAATTGATGCTTTCTCTCTCTCTCTCTCTCTCTCTCTCTCTCTCTCTAAAAAAATCAATAATTAAGTACCAATTTTTAAAAAATTGCTTAGAATATATCTGTGATAAGGGCTTTATGTACATTAGAACTATGATCTAACCCCCTCCATGTGCCATGAGGTCATCTTAGTGTCTCAATCCATATGTTCTCATAGAATAATATAGAAAAGAATATGTATTTCAGAGTTCATCACTTTTAGGAAGATTAAGCATTATTCTGTATAACTTTTGTGTGAATTTTCGTGTGTGTGTGCGCACGCACACATTTGCATGTACTCACATGCAGGCACACAGGTGATTCTGTTCTTAATGCAATGCACCTATTACTATAGAGCATAGGAAAAACATTTGAAAGTCACTGCCTTATCTCATAGTAAATTATCATTGCCAATTTAAAGAAGGAAAATTGAGTTTTGAGTTTCAGATTTGATAATTTTCCCAAATTTATATTTAGTATGTGGCAGGATCAAGTCTGGAGCTTAAGATTCTGGGTTCCATGATTTAGGATTTTTCTCTCTTTTCCCAGATTGCTGGTAGATTGCTGGTTCACAAATTTCCTGTTCTCTCTCTCTCTCTCTCTCTCTCTCTCTCTCTCTCTCTCTCTCTCTCTCTCAATTCTGCTCTTAGTTTTAACCTTTACTTCTATAGCAACCTCTGGGGATTATCATCTTTTACACACACTCTCTCTCACACACACACATACACAGAAGAAACAAAAAGATTTCTAAGGCATGAAAACTCTCCTCTATTATCAAGTTGGAAATTATCTCATACATTAGGAGATTTGACATTAGCACTGAAATTTTTATGAATTTATAATTATGTCAAAATATCTCTCCTGTTTTTCCAGAGTTACACCAGAATCACATATATGAGTCTTTAGTGTTTTACACACACACACGCACACACACACACACACCAAAACACATAAATCTATCTAGGACATCAGTTTATAACAGCATAGCATTATTGACATTATGAAAAGCAAAGCATTTAGGATTTGGATAAATACAACAAATATAAAAATATTTTGAAGCTTTTAAGAACTTATACAAGAAATATCCAAGAAAAACAAATCAAACTTCCAAAACCAAAAACTGTATCTGATTCTAGAAACCAGAGGTAAGTTAAAAGGATGAATGAATGCAGAATATGGTGTTGTTCCCCTCCCCTCTCTCACCCCCAACACAGAAAATCAAAATTTAGTGCCTTCACACTACACTCAAACGGTAGCTGTGTGAGGTAATGGAGGTGCTAAATAACTTGATATTATACAATTTTATGTTGTATATGTAGATCAAGTCATGATGTGCTACCCTTTAAGTATATACAATTTTCTTTGTCAGTTATACCTCAGTAAAGCTGGAAAAAAATTCAGGGCATTATAGTCCTAAGGGGAAACTGCACATTGGTCCTAGAGCCAGCCAGAGTCAAACACAAAGCTGGTATTTCACAGAACAGGAAAAACCTAGGGCTAATCTACACTAATAAAAGAGAAAGATGCAAATGGACCGTACCTTCGAGATGCCCATAAGCCAATCAGGAGTGAGTATGCAAACTAACCCAACAAAGATGGCTGGTTAATTTGCATATGCAGACATGCAGAGCTGCCGGGGGTGGGGTGGGATGCTTGCATCATTGCCATGGCAACAACACAGGCATTCCGAACCGCCCCAGCCCCTTGGGGCATCTGGGCAGCATGGGAAGGGGGAAAGGCGGCTCCGGGCCAGACCCAAGGCGGTGCTGGCAGCCAGAGGAAGGAAGGCCCATTCTTTGTGCATCGAGCCTCTATTACATATATAAGTGATGCTTTATTCCTTCAGTCATCTAGCATATCCTGCTTTACTTGCTATATAATAAATGCAAATTGTTTAAATAGCTTTAATAGCTTTATTGAAGTAGAGTTGACATGTATATACTGAACGTGCACAATTTTGTAAGTTTGCTGTGTAAATAAACATGAAGCCATCACCACAATGAAGATAATTGAGCTATCCATCACCTTTGAGAGCTTCCTTATGCTCATTTGTAATTTCTCCATCCATCCTGCCACTCTTCACCTCCATGTCCACCCCCTCAAGCATCCCTCCTCCGCCTCAGATAACCACAGTTCTTTCTACCCTATATCATTCTAGATTAGTTTGCATTTAAGGGTGTATGTATTGGAATCATTACTATGCCATATCTTTGTGTGGGAGAGAGTGTCTGGCTTGTTTTACTCAGCTTAACTATTTTGAGGTTGATCCATGTTGCTGCATGTAACAATTTTTTAAAATTAATATTTCATCATATAAATGTTGATTAAACATTTTGTTAATCAGTTCACCATGTTTTGTTAATTCACCACTTGAAAAATATTTATGTTGTTAAAATTTTTTACTATAATTATTACAAACAAATTCTTTATGAAATTTTGTACAACAATCATTCTGTGGACAGTCTTTCATTTCTCTTAAGTAAACGCCTAGTAATGTAATGCCAGTCAAGTGCTAATCATAGATTTCACTTTTACAACACTCTAAACTGTTACTTTATCCTTTACCCAAAATGGTTGTACTACTTTAGGTGTATGAGAACTCTAATTGTTCTACATCTTCACTCCCACTTGGTTTTCTGTGGTTGTTATAAACTAGAATTTAAAGCATTTTATTAAGCATATAATGGTATATCATTGTGATTTAATTGACATTCCCTAATGACTAATGATTTTGCACAAATATTTGATCCATATAACTTATTTGGTAAAGCATGTGATTAAATCTTCTGCTCATTTAAAAAAAAATTATGTTGCTTCTTTTCATCTGATTGAGTTTTGTGAGTTCTTTATATATTCTAAATATAAGTATTTTATCAGATTCATTACTTGCAAATATTCACTCTATAGTGTGCTTTTAATTGTCTTACCATTGTTTTTGAGGAGCAATTTTTTATATTTAATAAGAACAATTTGTGTTTTTTTTCACTTTTAGTGATGATGTGTTGTCATATAAAAAAAATATTGGCTAGCAAAAAGTCACAAAAAATTCCCATCATCTTTTCTTCTAGAAGTTTTATAGTTGTGGCTTATACACTATTTGTTGAAAAGACCATTCTCTATCCACAGAAATGCATTTTCACTTTTGACCAATATCAATTGATCACATATCTATGGGTCTAGTTGTGAACTCTCTATTCTGATCTATGGATCTAGTTCTGAACTCTATATTGATCTATTTCTGCCAGTACCACATTTTATTGATTGCTATAAGTTTATAACACGTCTTCTAACTTTACTATGTTATGAAAGCTCTTTTGGCTATTGTATTAGTCAGTGTTCTTCAGAGAAACAAAACTGACAGGGTGGCAGGGTGTATGTGTGTGTGTGTGTATGTGTGTGTCTTGACAAGTCCCAAAATCTGTATGTTGAAACTGCAAGCTAGCAACTCAAAGGCTGACAGGCTTGTTATCCCAGGAGAGCTGATGTATCAGTTTGAGTCCTAAGCAGAAAAAAGTCAATGTCCTAGTTATAAGTAGTCAGGCAGAAGAATTCTTTCCTACTTGAAAGAAGGTCACCATTGTGTTCTATCCAAGACTTCAACTGATTGGATGAGGCCCATCCACATTATGAAGAATGATCTGTTTTGCTCAGTCTAACAATTATAATGTCAGACTCATTTGAAAACACTCCCATACAGAAGCATCCTGAGTAATATTGGATGGACTATCTGGACATTCTGTGGCCCAGTCACATTGATACATAAACCTAACCATCAGAGCTATTGTAGGTCCTTTGCATTTCAACATGACTTTCAGTTGGTTAAGTTATACAAAAATTCCTGCTGGGATTTTTATTGCAATTGTATTGAATCTGTAGATCAGTTTAGGAAGAATTGAAATAAACATATTGAATATCTTAATGCATAAATATTGTATATCTTACCATTTATTTAGGTCTCCTATAATTTCTTAATGTTTTATATTTTTCAGTGCATAGTTCTTAGATTTATGTTGTTGGAATTATGTCTAAGTAGTTTGTATTTTTTATGCTACTGTAAGTGGCACCACTTACTCCTAATATTTGTAAATACTGCGTGTGTCTCTCTCTCCTTCATATAAGTCTTAACAGAGGTTATTCAATTTTATCAATTTTCTAAAAGAAACATTTGTTTTCACTGAGTTTTTTGTTGCTGTTTTCTGTATTTCTGATATCTACTCTGATCTTTAGTATTTCCTTTCATTTGTTTACTTTGTGGTCTAACCGCTCTTCTTTCTCTAGTTTCTTAAGGTAATATCAAGCACAGTCATTAGGAATCTTTATACTATTCTAATTTAGAAGTTTACTGCTATAATTTTCCCTTTAAGTTTTAGCTGCATCCAATAAATTAGGATGTTGTGTTCTCATTTTCACTAAGTTGAAAATATTTCTAAATTCCCTTTTATTTTTAATTTTACCCATGTTTAGTTAGAAGTATGCTATTTAATTTTCAAATATTTGAAATTATCTTTAATTATTGATTTTTAATTAATTCCTTCATAGTCACAGAATATTGTACTATTTAAATCCTTTTGAATTATTTGAGCTTTGTTTTATAACATAATATAGAATGCATGTTCTTCATAAATGTTTTATGTGCACTGAAAAAGAAGGTGCATTCTGCTGTTGTTGGGTAAAATGTTCTATAAGTATCAATATGATAAACTTGTTTAATAGAGTTGTTCAATTTTTTCAAACCTTACTGGTTTTCTTGTCTATTTGTTGATATCTGCAAGTACTGTTATGGGTTTATCAATTTCACCTTTCAGTTTTATCAGTTTGTCCTTAAGTATTTTAAATCTTTCTTATTAGGTGCAAAGATATCTATGATTATGCTGTTTGTTTTTTGATTAATTGATCCTCTTGTCATTGTATAATTACTTTATGATTTGCTCTGAAATCTACTTTGACATTAATAGAACCACCTCTTTTTTTGAAAGATATAGCATAGTAATCTTTTCCATTATTTTACCTTTAACTTTTTATAGTTATTCTAGAGGCCCAGTGCATGAAATTCGTGCACTCAGGGTTCCCTCAGCCTGGCCTGTGCCCTCTTGCAGTCTGGGGGCCCTTGGGGGATGTCTGACTGAAGGCTTAGGCATGCTTTCCATGGGCCGAAGGATGTCAGTTGGACATTCTTAGCCCTGCTGTGGAGACAGGAGAGGCTCCCGCCACTGCCTCTGCGCTCACCAGCCGTGAGCTGGCTTCTGGCTGAGTGGTACTCCCCCTGTGGGAGCACACTGACCACCAAGGTGCAGCTCCTGCATTGAACATCTCCCCCCTGGTGGTCAGTGTGCGCATTGTGACTGGTTCTTCCGCCGTTCAGTCGATTTGCATATTAGCTTTTTATTATATAGTATATTTAATGTGTTTTTTTGTGTAAGTTGAATGTATTTGGGCCTTGCTTTCTATTATATACAACTAGTGGCCTGGTGCATGAAATTCATGCACGGGAAGGGGGGGGTCACTCAGCCCAGCCTGCACCCTTTTCAATCGGGGACATCTCTCTCACAATCTGGGACCATTGGTTCCTAACCGCTCACCTGCCTGCCTGCCTGCCTGATCACCCCTAACCCCTCTGCCTGCCTGCCTAATCGCCTCTAACCTCTCTGCCTGTCTGATCTCCTCTAACTGACTCTGCCTGATTGCCCTTAACCCCTCTGCCTGCTTCCCTGATCTCCCCTAACTGTCTCTGCCTGCCTGCCTGATAGCCCCCAAGTGCTCTCCCCTGCCAGCCTGATCTTGCCCCCAACTGCCTCTGCCTGTCTGATCACCCCTAACTGCCCTCCCCTGCTGGCCTGATCTAACCCAGTCTCTGTCTCTCTTTGTTTTCTCAGCAGTCCTCCAGGCCTCCCTGCCTCCCTGTCTCCCTCTTCCTCTTTCCTGGCAGGGAGGGGGTGGGGCCAGTGGGGGCCACTCCACCCTCTGCTCGCCCTCCCTTCCATCCAGGCCTCTTGAGGCCCAGTCTGTTTTGTTTCCATCTCTCCATCCCAGTCTCTGTCTCTCTTTGTTTTTCTCAGCAGTCCTCCAGGCCTCCCTTCCTCCCTGCCTCCCTCTTCCTCTTTCCCAGCTGGGAGGGGGCAGGGCCAGTGGTCAGTGGTCACTGGGCAGGTGCTAACTCTGTTGGTAGGGTCCTCCCAGGCCCTCAGCACACAGGGAGCCTCTGTACCCACAATCATTATCTGAGCAGCCTTGCACTACCAACTGGTCAGTAATAACTTTATACTATGAAACAAAAGAGGCTTCTTTCTAAATAGTGACCTCAGTTTTTTGAGTTATAGATTGCTGTGTCCTTGCACCTATGTATTGTATCTTAGCCTTGTACACCCTGATTAAGATTTCCACACTCAGAGTGACCTTGAACATCTGGTGTACCTGGAATAGGGTCCCCACACTGACTAAGGGACTTTACCAAATATAACTTTAATAGAGGCCTGGTGCATGAAATTCGTGCACTCAGGGGGTGCCTCGGCCCAGCCTGTGCCCTCTTGCAGTTCAGGAGCACTCAGGGGATGTCCAACTGCCCGCCACTGCCTCTGCGCTTGCCAGCTGTGAGCCCGGCTTCTGGCTGAGCAGCACTCCCTCTGTGTGAGCGCACTGACCATGAGGGGGCAGCTCCTGTATTGAGTGTCTGCTCCCTGGTGGTCAGTGTGCATCATAGCGACCGGTCGTTTTGCTATTCAGTCAATTTGCATATTAGCCTTTTATTATATAGGATTCTCATACTAGTCTGCCCTCCTACAGAAAATATTTATTGAGATGTCTAACCTATACAATTGTCCTACTTTTTGACAGTATTCAATCAAGAATGAACCCCTGCTTCTTTAGTACCTTCCCCAAATTACCCAGCCAGAGCCTAAACACTATAAATATTTTAAACATACAACTACTAAGACCCTTGATAGTTCCCAAAACTGTGTTCTCCAACATTGCAACAAGTAGTAAACTCAAGAATTTAACTACAGGTGCTTTTCTGGTGGTTGTTGGTTGAAGGGCATTGACATGTTCATATATTTTCTTCTACAAAGTTATTAAAATGATTACCATGTGAGAATGTGCAATGAATAACATGCTTAAATGTTATATTTGAGAATAAAAAGTACAATAATTTCATTTTGATATTATCTTATAAAATTGAGAAGCTAAACAACCTATGACCTGTTCTCCTTGATAAATACTCTCTCTCTCTCTCTCTCTCTCTCTCTCTCTCTCTCTCTCTCTATATATATATATATATATATGTATCTATATATATATATATATATATATACGCACGCATGCACTTTGTAACATCTCCAATATGCCCAAGCAATTCTGTTTATAATAGAAAAAGGCCAGAAACAATATTTTAATCACTAAGGAAATGAATAAATAAATCACAACATGTTCATAGTGTGAACATTAATGAAATGCAGTTGCATGCATCAAAATGAATCATTTTTCTCTCTGGTCAGAGAAAAAAACAACCAATATGATATCATTAAATATAAAGAGCAAATCATACAAAACTAAGCAGTATGTATAGTTCTATACAAAATCTATAACCACGAAATTATAAACACAACATTCTGGCAAGTGGTTTACCTCTGGGTGAAAAGAGAGTTGGAATCAGTGATAAACTCACAGCATAAAAAGGACTAAAAAATCCAATTATTTTTGCCATTGTTTAATACCTAATTTGGGTTGTGAATTAATGGGTTCTTCTTATATTTTTATCATGCACAAACTATGTATGGGGGTGTTTGTGGGTACACACTGTATTATAGTAAAAGAAAAAAATTAACTTTTATATGTTAACAAAAATTATCCAAACTTTAAAATAAGGTCAAAGATGACTGTATTCTTTAAAGACTATGCTAACACATTTTCTAACAAGTCTGCCTTAGCAAATGAGCCTGCTTCACTTTTTGGAGGATTGAAACTTTGAACAATTGTGTGGGGCTGGTGTAGTTTGTAATTCTATAAAACCTAAGAAGTGTGATGTTTTTCTGTCCAATAAAGAGAAAATAAGCCTAAAAGTTTACAAAAATCATTTGTTAATAATTTACTGATCTCACTTCATGGTTCCTTTTCTTCACTGACTATACAAAATGTTAGTTCCCAAGTTTTCTCTGAACTAACTTTGCATCCTGCTGGCTCCCTTATTAAGTAAATGCAATTTTGATACATGCATTTTATTTATTTGAGCATTATGTTTTCAACATTTTGAGAATTATCATGGACTCTTATAGAAGTCCCACTGAGATGTTACACACTGGATTGGAAACAGCTCATGGGTCCAGGAAATTACAACTTTAAAATCTCTGACCTTCCTGATCAGGGAGCTCTTGCTGAATTGTGGCCCAATGGCCTTATTTCCAAAGCTTCATATGTTAATGTCTAATGACCTAATACATCTTTATCTTTAAAAATTTTTTAAAATTAAAAAAAAACCTGTAAGTAATGAGTGAAAGCTGGTTATGATCTTGTTATTCTGTTTATCATCTTTCAAATAGGAGTCTGAAATCTCTAGTCTGGCCTGGTCTTGGAGTTCAGAGTGGCAGGTTTGCCCCCAAAGTCAGAACCTTGTCCATCTGGTTCTGGCTGTACATCGGCCTTTTTAGTTTTGAAGCTGGTATACTGTCTGGGACGCCACTGTTTCAATGTAAAAAAATCTGTCAAAGCTTCAAAAGGTGAAATTAGAAAATGAACTTTGAGACGTCTGTTAGTATTTCTTCAGTTGAAGGAATTTTATGGCTTTGAGAGCTTGGTATTTATGTCAAAATTTTCGGTCGGGTTTGAGTTCATTGTCTCGCAAAATTGAAGAATGAATTGGCGGACAAAAAATGGTTAGCAGAAGCAAAGTTTATTGAGAGATAGGACTCCCTGCAGCAGGGAGCAGCAGGGAGGGGGCCCAAAGCCAGGTTACTGGTGAAGCTTCTTTGTCTCAGTTCCAAAGTCCCATGCCCCTTAAGCCAGTCCTGAAAAATGTGCAGCTGAGGTTCCAAGAGATCCAAAAGCATCCTGCCAGTGTCCACGGCTTCCATTCCATGTTGCAATCAAATGTAGTTCAGCAGCCAAGCTAATTAAAGTCCATTGGTCCATGTGTGGAGTCCCACATGACCATAATCCATGTGGTGGCAGGGAGTTTATCCCCTGCCATAGGAAAGCTAGGGCCCCAGTGTGCCAGAGAGAGAAGCAGGGGCGAGGGGGGGGGGTGCTGGAAAGTGATTCTTTGTCTAGGAGTAGATATTTGCTTTGCTAACTCCTGATTGGTTCTTTCAAATAATTCTGCCTTAGTAACATTCTTGTGATTGGTTATCTCAAGCTGCCTGTCTTAACAACATCCATACATTTTAAAGCTCATGTCTCCCACAGGTGCTAGCCTTTCCCAGTCCAGCTAGGTTGTCTTAGCAACTCCCACCTAGGTGGGTACAGTTCTAGGTCCCTTTGTTTGTCTCTGTGGTTGAGTAAGCAAGCTGCACTCTGCCTCATCGCCTCCTTCTTGGAGTTGGCTGCCTAGCCCTGTGCTATCTCCTTAGTATCACAAAGTAAGTGGGAAAGAAAATGTGAGGCAGGCTGATTTGCTCAAACAATTGAAGAAAGAGTGAAATAATGTATATATATTTTAGGGTAAGAACTTACACATTCTTAGAGGTCTGCCCACTTGAATGTTTTTGTTGTTGTTGTTTCTTTGTTTTTTGGTCCCTTTAACACTACTGGAGTTGTTTTTTTGTCTTTCTTTGCCTGTATTTTATTTGATCTATGGATAAAGTTGTAAAACAGAAGTTTTAAGCACTTTGTGGTTGGCATTTTATCTGTAAAAGAAGGAGACTTCTTGTGTTAATATTAGTGTAAAATTTTTTCTAGGAATATAAAGTTGTCTAGATTATAAAGTTTCTTAACTTTACAGAAGTTCCTATTCTGGCTGGCTAATGAAGAATAAATGCTTATAGAAATCTGATAAAAAAATAAAGAAGCTAAACTTCTAATACTTTAAATATACTAGACTTTTCATAAAAATGCCTCTCACAGAAGCTGCTAGCACAATCACTATTTTTTTAATTTGTGTAGAATAAAATAAAAGTACATATTTAAAATTTCAAGATTCTGTTTGTTTGTTTTTCTTAGAAATCCTAGTTAATAAAAAAATTCCTTGAACTTTTGGTGTCATCAAATGGCCAAATAGGAGGTCCCAGCCTATTGTTGCCCACAGAGATCCTCCTGTTGGTTTTGAAAATGAGAGCCATGTGGCTAAGATGTGAGGACAGTTTCTAGGAGGTAAGAATGACCCTTAATTCAACAGTCAGAAAGGAAATGAATCTTAGTCCTACTAGGAGGTACGAATGACCCTTAATTCAACATTCAGAAAGGAAATGAATCTTAGTCCTACAGTCACAAGGAACTTAATTATACTAACATCTGGCATGAATTTAGAAGGCCCCAAACTTCAATAAAGACTACAGTTCTAGCCAAACAGACACCTTGATTTCAGCCTGGCCAGACTGAGTAGGGAGCTCAACTACTAGTAAGCCATGGCTGGACTCCTGAGCCATGAAAACTGAGATAATGCACCTGTGTAATTTTAAGCTGGACATATGGTGGTAATTCATTATGTAGCAATAGAAAACATACAATATTAATACTGTATCTTTCCCTAATTTCAAATAGATATGTGGAACATACAGTATAAATTTTTGAGCAATACTGGTTTTATGTATAATATACATAATTACCCTTCTCTCAATTTTCTACATGTCTGTAGAAAAAAATTATTTCAGTTATAATTGTAATTAATAAGGATGATCAAACTATAATAGAACCAAGGTATTAAAGAAATATAAATGCTTATTGGATATTGTATATTTTAAATAATACTGTAGTTTCCATTTATCAAAGAAAAAAGAGATAAAGAGACTAATACCTTAAACTCAAAATGTGTAATTGTGCCAGAAAGTTAAAGAAGATATTAAAACATCAATTTGCAGATATACAGAAAGTGGTAGAACATTTGAGGGGAAGTGAATGTTTGAGAAGAAGTACATTTGTATTTTGTTTTTAAAAACCTGCAGATAATGAGCCTGAAAAGAAGCAATGAAATATGCTAAAATTTTGACAAATTTGGTTCTGTTTGGATTGGATTTTTCAAAATAAAAAGAAATCTTATGAGCTCTTTACCGGCAATTGTTATATTACTACAAGACTAGAATTTGTTTTTCTCTTTGTTAAAATTACATATTGGTTTTGGAGTATGCAGTTTGCTCTTAAGGAGAGTTAGTATGTAATCTGTCCAGGGATGAAAATTTTCTTGTCATACTGGAATAACTTTATGTGCTTTTATGCTGAATTTGTCTTGCCTGTAATTACTTTTAAAATTACAAACAAGCAAATGATAGAATTTCCTCACTCACTAAACAGTTTTAAAAATTCTTATAGTCATATTAGTTTTGCGGTCTTTTAAAACAAGCCATGTCATCCCAAGTAATAGGTTGCCTGATCTGACAGAATAAGAATTAATTATGTGGGGTTGAGTAAACTAGTAAGAAAAAATAAATATGTGTTTTTAAAAATATATTATGGTTAGATTTTTAAAAATCTAATATCAGATAGATTTTCTATTAAAAAATATTTTCTTTAAAGTCTATAAAAATGACTTTTCTCTTTCTTTTTAGTCTATACCTGGCTCTAATTTTAGTAGACTATAGTTTTGAAAATCATAATAAAACAATTAAAAAACAACATTTTGTTTTTTCCAAATTCTCAGGATTGAGAAGTAAGTACTTTTACCTAGTGTCTTTACTTTTATTGGCTGTACAGATATTTACATATGTTCAATAAGAATTGTCCTCTTTTGTACTAGGAAATAATTGTACACATTGATTTTGCAACCAAGGCCCTACTTGGAGTTTCAAACTTGAGAATCAATTTCATTTAATAAAGATTGACAGCCAGCCTTTATAGTTTGCACTTTGATTGTAGAAACAATGTCTACTAAGTCTTACCAGGAAACTGGCTTGTAACCTGTTCTTGGACTTGCCAGGGCCCCGCTGGGTAGATTAGAAAAGTTAGCAGATTTGGAGAGACCTCTGGCAAAAGGAGGGTGTCCAAATTTGTAGGTATAAAAGAAGTTTTAGTTTTGCTGTATATGCTGAACAGTGTAGGCAAGAATGTGTTTGGCCCTTGCTGGCAGTGTTTTGGTCACTGACACTTAGATAAGAAATAAACTGTCTAATTCAATAAAATAGCCTGAAGATTCTTAATAGTTCAATACTTAATAGGTCTGAAAAGTGAATTTGCACACCTATCAGTTCTTTTGCAAAGAACTACTTCAGAAGTGTTTGCCATAGCTGCAAAAAGAGTTCCACCTTGTAAGTCATTAAGGTAATGTGGCATGGAATAGTGGGAAGTAAAGTAGGAGGAAATTTAAAATATTTAGTAACATCTTCCAACTCCTAAATATGTTCTTTATGTTAGGCTCAATGTAATCCTCAATATGCTTTTTGAAAGTGAGTCTCATTCTCTGTTCACAAATGTTAAACTGAGGTTAAATAACTTTTAGGATCTTTCCAAAGACCATATGACTAATTGAATTGCAAAACCAGTCATCAAAGCCATGTCTGTGCTGCCTAGTCAAGGGTCTTTTCCCTTGAATAATTAGTGTAAGTGAATTATCCATTTCCGGTAAAAATATGCCATGTAAATTTCCAATCAATCAGTTTGCTTTCTTTTCTTCTTCTGTTTTGACTTATGTACATTTTTAAAAATTCAGGTAGAACTTAAAATGGAAGTAGACACCAAAATTAAAAGAAAAACATGCTCTCTTCTAGAATTGAAGTCCAGCAAACATTGAGAAATCTATAGATTACTTTGAGTGGTATACACATGCATTTTTTCTGACCATAATAGTATAATACAATAAATTAATTACATGAAGAAAATTGGAAATTTTACAAATATGTGGAAATTAAACAGCATGCTACTTTAACAATCAGGGGATCAAAAAGCAATTAAAAGAGAAATAAAAAATTATTTAAGACAAAGAAAAATGGAAATGTAGCATGCCAAAATTATGGTATGCATCAAAAGCAGTCTTAAAAGGGAAGTTCATAGTGATAAATGCCTACCTTAAGAAACTAGAAAATGCTGAAATAAACAATATGACTTTATGCTTAAAGAATTAGAAAAGTAAGAACAAATGAAGCCCAAAGTTAGTAGAAGAAAGGAAATAACAAAAAATAGAACAGAAAAAAATAAAATAGAGACTAAAATGACAATAGAAAATATCAATAAAACTAAGAGTTGGTTCTTTGAAAAGATAAACAAAATTGACAAACCTTTAGTCTCACCAACAAAATGAGAGAGGACTAGAATATAATCTATATGCAGTATATATAAAAGCCTAAGCAACCGAATGACTGGACGACCAGTTGACCAGTTGACCAGTTGCTATGACACACACTGACCACCAGGGGTCAGATGCTTAATGCAGGAGCTTCCCCCTGGTGGTCAGTGTATTCCCACAGCAGGAGCACCTCTCAGCGAGCTTACCAAGCTCAGCGAGCTGCCGGTCAGTCCAACATCCCCCGAGGGGTCTCAGATTGCAAAAGGGCACAGGCCAGGCTAAGGGACCCCACCATTCATGCACCGGGCTTCTAGTTACAAATAAAAGAGGAGCTGAGCTGATTTGTCTCAGTGGTTGAGCATTGACCGAGGAACCAAGAGGTGGCTGGTTTGATTCCTGG
This sequence comes from Myotis lucifugus, assembly GCF_000147115.1. NCBI lineage: Eukaryota > Metazoa > Chordata > Mammalia > Chiroptera > Vespertilionidae > Myotis > Myotis lucifugus. The sequence goes on along the minus strand of NW_005871402.1, from coordinate 885,860 downwards.
TTAGAGCATATGTCTGGATTGCGAATTCAATCCCCAGTATGGGGCATGCAGGAGGCAGCCAATCAATGATTATCTTTCATCATTGATGTTTCTATCCCTTTCTCTCTTCCTCTCTCTCTGAAATAAATAAAAATATATTTTAAAAAGAGGAGTTATTATAATTGATACCACAGATATACAAAGGATCATAAAAGAACTTTGAAGGATTATACACTAAAAAATTGGACAACCTAGAAGAAATTGATAATTTTTTTTGAAACAACAACCTACCAGGACTGAATTTATGATGAAATAGAACATCTGAACAGATCAATTACTAGTAGGAGATAGAATCAGTAATCAAAAATCTACCAACTAACAAAAGTCTAGAACTGGACAGCTCTGCTGGTGAATTCTACAAAACAAACAAACAAAAAAAAATCAATAACAGTCCTTCTCAAACTCTTCCAAAAAATACGAGGTAACTTGCTCAAACTTATTTTATGAGACCAATATTACCCTGATGACAAAACAAGACAAGGACACCACACACACACACACACACACACACACACACACACAAACTAAATAAATAAATAAAAATAAATAAATAAACTAAAATAAAAAAGAAAGAAAGAAAGGAAACCATCAATCTTAATATCTTAATTAGGCAAATATTTCTAATTAAGATTGTTGTAAAAATCCTCAACAAAATAATTACAAACAGAATTCAACAATATGTTAAAAGGATCATATACCATGACCAAGTGGGATTTATCCCAGGGATGCAAGAATGTGATACACCACAAAAACAAACTGAAAATAAAGAATTGTATGATCTCAACAGATACAGAAAAAGCATTCAACAAAATTCAACATCCATTTATGATAAAAATGAACAACAAATCAGATATAGAAGGAATGTACCTTAACATAACAAAAAGGCTGTATATATTTTACTACTTTTTGTGTTCACTGAGAAAAGAAAGTCTGAATATTTTTGTTTTTGTTTTTGAGGACATCATTAGCCACTGTTGTCTACTGAATGAGTTAGACTTTTCAAACTTAAAACTCAAGTATCTCTTATGATAGCATTTAGTGAAATCTACCCATTGTGGGATATACTCTTCCATGAAAGAGTAATTCCAAATTATTTGCTGCCTTCTTGCCTCAATGTGCATTAATAATTCCAAAGGATCACCTATTGTGACACTACAATCTAAGATGAACTTCATTAAGCACTTGCTTATTTCAGCTGTTTTAACTTTTTTAAAAATCACCACTTTTGAGTGCAATTGTGTTTTAATAATATGATAGTAATATAATACACATTTCAGATAGCCTCATGGTTTTGTTTTGTTTTGTACATTGCCTAGCTAACCTGTCTAAGATATTGTAATCCTATGTAATAAAAGGCTAATATGCAAATTACCCAAACATCTGAACGACCGGTCGCCATGATGCTCACTGACCACCAGGGGGCAGGTGCTCAATGCAGGAGCTGCCCCTTGGTGGTCAATGTGCTCTCACAGGGGGAGTACTGCTTAGCCAGAAGCCAGGCTCATGGCTGGCTAGCGCAGTGGCAGTGGCAGGAGCCTCTCCCACTTCCACAGCAGTCAGACATCCCCCAAGGGCTCCCGGACTGCCAGAGGGCGCAGGCCGGGCTGACAGACCCCACCCCACCCCCCCCCCCCAGTGCACAAATTTCATGCACTGGGCCTCTAGTACTTTATAAAAAGCCAATATTTTAAAGTGATATGATAAAGATAAATCTATTTTAGGTTCAAGCATCATCAATGAATTGTTATTCTCTAAAGTCAAATCATCTCTAGCTGATTTTGCTCAGTGAATAGAGCATAGGCCTGCAAAACAAAGGGTCCCTGGTTTGATTCCAGTCAAAGGCACATACCTAGGTTGGAGGCTCCTCCCCAGCCTGGGCCCTGGTCAGGGCTCATGCAGGAGGCAACCAATCAATGTGTTTCTCTTACATCAATATCGCTCTCTGTCTTTCCCTCTCTTTTCCACTTTCTCTAAAAATCCATGAAAAAATATCCTTGGATGAACATTTAAATAGATAGATAGATGATAGATAGATAGATGATAGATAGATAGAGTAAAGTCAAATCAGTTATCTTTCCCATCCGCCTTTTCATTTAGTTTGCCTTCTCTTTTCTCTTTTAATATAATCCCCCCTATTCCTGCATTCTTTTCCTGTCAGCATTTGCAAATGCTGACACTCTATCTTTTTACTTAACCTTTTGCAAGTCTCAGCTAAATTGCAATACATTAGGCATGTATTCTTACAATGTAAGTCACATAGCACAGGCCTTCCCTGATTATAATTATTATTACACTTTCAGTTTTCACTCTTTCAATTAATTGTATTTTTCATTAGACTGGAGCTTGGTGTGGGCAATGCCTGTGTCTACCTAAGGGCCATTCAACAGAATTTTGAAGTTTATGTGGTGAATAAAGTAGCCCATCCAAGGATAGATGTTTTGGTAGGGTCTATGTTTCATTCTTTACTAAACCATTTTTTTATATCAATTGCTACCCAGATGGGGTACAGTTTTGCACTTATCATATTTCTAGAATTGTGTAAGCACCTGGCAAAGATGAAACATAAAAAAAGTGTTCAATTAGTTGAATGAGTGAATTATGTTAGCTCCTAATAAATGATGTTTCTTCCATTCATTAACAGTGTTTTAGCCTTATGCCATTTCAGGTCAGGAAATAGTTGACACAGTGGCATGAACAACAAATTTGGAGCTCCTGAGTTTGTTTTCCAGTTCCATCATTTACCAACTCTTTGACCCTGGGAAAGTGATGTAACCTTTCTGGTTTTTAGTTCCCTGATCTGCTAAAAGGAAATATTGATAGTAATTATTCCATAAAATGACCACAGGAATTAATTGAGCAAAAATACATAAAAAGCTTCTTGAGATCGTGGTTGGCACATAAAAATTCTATTTAAATTCTATTACTATTTTTACTATCAAAAACAACCCTGTAAAATTGATTGTTTAATTACTTGAAGAGTATTGTTTATTGCATCTTTCATTAGATTACTCAAATTTCTTAGAGGCGAAGTTTCCCTCTGGTATCTTTTCTAAAAATAACATTGCTTCTATTGAGAAATAAGTTATTTCATAATTGATCATGTTCTCATCTTTGTATTATTGCTTGAATATCTGCAATCCACTTGTAGCAAATTGAAAGATTTTTCAACATGCAATTTATATATTAACTCACATAGGACTTGCTTATATTTTGCTTTTGATTGTATTTTTGTTACCTTAATTTGATTTTAAAAATGTATGTCTTATATCAAATAATCAATTAGTAAAATATGAGAAAATACAGTGACCCTAATTTTCTATGTAATTTTCATCAAGTTTCTTAATTGTCCAATATAGTTTTCATTTCTATCCAACTAGTAGAATAAAACATTTCAAATGGAAAATAGGATAAATTTTCTATAATATGCTATTTGCATGTAAAATCTTTGTATTATTTATGCCAAGAGGATATTATCACAAGGTAAATCAAAGTATAATTGCTATAGTTATATTTACAGGCTGCCATAAAGTCTTTACTGTTATGTCTTGTCTTTATAATACACAAATAAGTCACCATATATTTTGTGGAAGAATCTTCTATAAACATTATTAACTTGAAGTGTGCTATATTGAGAAAAGAAAATTTTTCCTAAGAAAGTCAAACACAAAACAAAGCAGACAGGTAAAAAATATGGGCTATTCTAAAGTAACAGTGAAAACTTTACTATATGATTCAAAATTGTTCTAATATCTGATGTATTAATGGCCCTGGAGACACTATTAAATTATCATTATGTAAAGACTATAATAATTGCCATCTTCCTGGTTGTTAAAGTTAATAATTGCTTACCATCATTAAACAATTTTAATTGGCAATAATTTAAAAATATGTTGACAGTTTTCTGTTATAATCATAACATGAGCAACATATGTGGTGCTTATGTGTTCTGAATTTGAAATTCCATTTCATTTTAATTGGGATAGCAAATCTAGCTTTTAAAAGATGTATAATTCTGATTTTTTCTATTCCATAATGTGACTACAGAGTTAGCTTTCAGTATTATTTTCCATCCTTACACAATCTTCTTAAGATCAAATATTGCTGTACCATTATAATTTTAAAAAATTCTAGAGAAAACGCTATATCAAATTGATATTAACAAGTTTAAAGTAAATTTACACAAGGGATCTTAAAATATTTCCAGAGTAAGTGTCTTAGTTTGTGAGGGTTATGTACTTTATTTTTTCCTTCATTCTCTTATCAAAAAATTCTCACACCGATCTCTCCCGGAGCAGCTGGCTCTGCCGCAGAGACTGTGCCATCTTGAAGAGGAGAGTGGCTGTGATCAGAAGCCCAGACTTATCTTCAACCAGGGAGACCTCAGATACCTACTGGGACTCTACAACCACAATGCCCAGGGACCAGCTGCCTCAGCTGAAAACCCACGAACATCTAGACTCCAGCCTCCCCAGCCACGGGTGCCTAAAAAGTTTGTCCAGGGGGAGAAAAAGTTGCAATGAATATGCGGACAGGTCCTGCAGACCTTCACACAGAGCAAATAGAAGGTACAGCTGAATCATAAAACATCCACCCAGAATTGGCAAATTAAACACAGCTGGTGAGGCAAACCATGGACAGAAAGGTCAGAGATCGCCTAGAGCAGTGGTTCTCAACCTTGGCTGCACATTAGAATCAGCTGGGAATCTTTTTAAAATCCTGATTTCTGGGCCTCATCCTCAGGAAATTCTGTTTTTTTGTTACTAATGTTGTGGCCTCACCCCATAACAAAGAAACAGAATTTCCAGAGGATGAGGCCCAGAAATCAGGATTTTAAAAAGATTCCCGGGTGATTCTAATGTGTAGCCAAAGTTGAGAACCACTGGCCTAGAGAAAGCTCTGCCTCCTTAGATTCATCTGGGTGTTTGTTGTTTGGGTGTTTGTTGTTTGTATTTTTTGGATTAGTTGTGTTTGTTGTTGCATCCATCTCTGGGTCTTTGTTGTTTGCATATTTTGGATTAGTTGCTGGTTTTTTGCAGTTTTCTCCCCATATACATATATCCCCCCCCCTCCTTCTTTTTTCTTCTCTTTTTTTTTCTCTTATATTTTTTCCTTTTCTCTATATCAGTTTTGCACTCTTTTCTATCCCATAATTCTTTTTTCTCTGATAGTCACCTTTATATGGGGTTATTGGTATTGTGAATACTTTTGTGTTTGATGCCCTGTGCATTGTGCTGTGTCATGTTGTATTTTGTGCCTTTAAGTCAACACAGGTGAGAGAGAGCTACATACCCAGACACCCTGAGAGGAGCAATCCTGGGGAGACAAAGAAACATTCCTGATATGAAAGAGGGGGAATTACCAGAAAAGTAACTAAATGAAATGGAGGCAAGCATATATCAGAGACAGAATTCAGAGCAATGGTCATAAAGATGCTGAAAAGGATGGAAGACAAATTCAGCAATATGTGTAAGAACCAAGAGTAAATGAAGAAGAACCAAGAAGAAATGAAAAATGATATAGTGGCAATAAATAACACAATATAAAGCATCAACAGCAGACTAGAAGAAGCAGAGGGCCACATCAGTGAGCTAGAAGACAAGATAGGAAAAAATACCCAAGCAGAGCAGCAACTGGAAAAAATAAAAATAGAAAAAAAACAGGAAGAGAGTCTAAGGTAACTTTGGAACAACACAAAATGAAACAACATCTGCATAATAGAGATGCCAGAAGAAGAGGAAACTGAACAAGGAATAGAAAACTTGTTTGAAGAAATAATGACAGAAAACTTCCCTGATATTGAGAAGAAAAATCTCACACAAGTCCAAGAAGCTCACAGAGTCCCAAACAAGATGAACCCAGAAATACCAACACCAAGACACAGGACAATTAATTTGGCAAACACCAATAACAAAGTAAGAAACTTAAAGGCTGCCAGAGAGAGACAGAAAGTTACCTACAAGTGCTCTCCCATCAAACTATAGATGGATTTCTCAACAGAAACACATCAGGCCAGAGGGAATGGAATGAAATACACAAAGTCATGCAAAGCAAGGTTCTGAATCCAAGAATACTATACACAGAAAGGCTATCAATCAAAGTTGAGGGTGAAATCAGGAGCTTCACAGACAAAAATGAACAACGGCAGTTTATTATCACCAAACCAGCAACGCAAGAAATGCTAAAGGGACTGCTGTAAAAAGAAGAATAGGGCCGTAACTTGTTTGGCTCAGTGGATAGAGCGTCGGCCTGCAGACTAAAGGGTCCCAGGTTCGATTCCGGTCAAGGGCTTGTACCTTGGTTGTGATCACATTCCCAGTAGGAGGTATGCAGGAGGCAGCTAATTGATGTTTCTCTCATCGATGTTTCTAACTCTCTATCCTTCTCCCTTCCTCTCTGTAAAAAATCAATAAAATATATTTTTTTTAAAAAAAGAGAAATAGGAAGGTAAGAAGGAACACAGGCATAAAGAATAAACATGGCATCAATCAAGTACCTATCAATAATAACTTTAAATGTAAATGGATGATATGCCCCAGTCAAAAGATGTAGGGTAGCTGAGTGGATAAGAAAACATGACACATATATCTGCTGTCTATAGGAGACCCACCTCAGAACAAAAGACTTACACAGACTGATGGTGAAGGGATGGAAAAAGGGTTTTCAGGCAAATTGCAATGAAATAAATGTTGGGGTAGCAATACTTATATCAGACAAATTAGACCTCAAAGTGAAGGCCATAACAAGAGATAAGGAAGGCCACTTCATAATACTAAAGGAAGCAATTCAACAAGAAGATATGATTCTGGGAAACATATATGCACCCAATACAGGAGCACCCAAATTCATAAAAACACTTCTAGAGGATATCAAGGGAGATAATGACAGCAATACAGTCATAGTAGGGGACTTTATTTTTTTTTAATATATATTTTATTGATTTTTTACAAAGAGGAAGAGAGAGGGATAGAGAGTTAGAAACATCGATGAGAGAGAAACATCGATCAGCTGCCTCTTGCACACCTCCTACTGGGGATGTGCCCACAACCAAGGTACATGCCCTTGACTGGAATCAAACCTGGGACCCTTCAGTCCGCAGGCCGACGCTGTATCCACTGAGCCAAACTGGTTAGGGCAATAGTAGGGGACTTTAATACCCCACTAACACCACTGGACAAATCCTCTAAACAACAAATCAGCAAAGAAACAGCAATCCTAAATGACTCACTAGATCAGATGGACTTAATTGACGTTTTCAGAACATTTCACCCCAAAGCCATGGAATATATGTTTTTCTCAAGTGCACATGGGACATTTTCAAAGATAGTCCACATATTGGGAAACAGGCAAAGTCTCTTCAAATTCAAGAAGATAGACATCATATCAAGTATCTTCTCAGATCACAACAGCATAAAATTAGATATCAACTACAATAAAAACAATGAAAAAAATCTAACACCGGGAGGCTAATTAGCATGCTATTAAACAGTGATTGGGTTACCAAATAGATCAAAGAAAAATTAAAAAGCATCATGGCAACAAATTACAATGAAAACACAGCAATCCAAAGTCTATGGGACATAGTGAAAGCAGTCTTGAGAGGGAAGTTCATAGCTCTACATGCCTACCTCAAAAAAAAAAAAGTAAAAGAAAAATGATAATAAATTATCTAACCCTACAACTCAAAGAGTTAGAAAGAGAGCAACAAGAAAAGCCCAGCATAAGCAGAAGGAAGGAAATAATAAAGATCAGAGCAGAAATAAATGACATAGATATCATAAAAACAATACAAAACATCAACAAAACCAAGAGCTGGTTCTATGAAAGGTAAACAAAATTGATGAACCTCTAGTCAGGCTCACCAAGAAGCAAAGAGAGAGGACCCAAATAAACAAAATCAGAAATGAAAGAGGTAAAGTAATAACCAATCCCACAGAAATACAAAAGATTATGAAAAAATACTATGAACAACTCAATTCCAACAAAATGCACAACCTAGATGAAATAGACATATTCTTAGAAAAATACAAGCACCCAAAACTCAATCAGAAAGAATAAAAAAACCTGAATAGGCCGATAACTACCAAAGAAATTAAAGCAGTGATCAAAAATTCTCCAGCAAACAAAAGCCCTGGTACGACGGCTTTATAGGGGAGTTCTATAAAGCATTCAAAGAACTAAAACCTATTATCCTCAGACTATTCCAAAAAATTCAAGAGGAAGGCACACTTCCAAGCTCTTTCTATGAAGCCAGCATTACCCTAATTCCAAAACCAGATAAAGACTATACAAAAAAAGAGAACTACAGGCCAATACCCTTGATGAACATTTTATGCTCAACAAAATTCTAGCAAATCGGATTCAGCATTACATTAGAAAGATCATACACCATGATCAAGTGAGATTTATTCCGGGGATGCAAATATGATACAACATTCACAAATCAATAAATGTGATACCTCACATAAACAAATTGATAGACAGAATCGCATAATCATATCAATCGATGTAGAAAAAGCATTTCACAAAATCCAACACCCTTTTGGATAAATACTCTCAGCAAAGTGGGAACAGAGGGATCATATCTCAACATAATAAAAGCCTTATATGACAAACCTACAGTCAACATCATACTTAATGGCCAAAAACTAAACTTATTTCCTCTAAGAATGGGAACAAGAAAGGCATGCCCACTTTTACCACTCCTCTTCGTTATAGTACTAGAAGTGTTAGCATAGCGATCAGACAAGAAGAAGAAATAAAAGGCATCCAAATTGGAAAAGAATAAGTAAATCTACCCTTATTCATAGATGGCATTATACTGTACATAGAAAACCCCAAAGACTCCATCAAAAAACTATTAGACCTAATAAATGAATTTGGCAATATAGCAGGATACAAAATTAACACCCAGAAGTCTATGACCTTTTTACATACCAATAATGAACTCACAGAAAGAGAAACAAACAAACAACAACAACAACAAAAAAATCCCATTTACCGTTGCAACAAAATAATTACAATACCTAGGAATAAAAACTAAGGAGGTAAAAGACCTGTACTCAAAAAACTACAGGACATTGAAAAAAAAGAGATAGAGGAAGACATAAACAAATGGAAGAACATATTCATGGAATGTTTATGGATTGGTTGAATCAACATAATTAAAATACCCATACTACCCAAAGCAATCTATAGATTTAATTCAATCCTCATTAAAATACCAATGGCATATTTCAAATATCTAGAACAAACTCTCCAAAAATTCATCTGGAATAATAAAGACCTCGATTAGCTAAAGCAATCCTGAGAAATAAGAACAAAGTTGGAGGGATCACAATACCAGATATCAAGCTATATTACCAAGCCACGGTTCTGAAAACTGCCTGGCACATGAACAGACATATAGACCAATGGAATAGAATAGAGAACCCAGAAATAGAACCAAGCCATTATACTCAATATTTGACAAAGGAGGCAAGAGCATACAATGGAGTCAAGACGGTCTCTTCAATAAATGGTGTTGGGAAAATTGGACAGATTCATGCAAAAAAATAAAACTAGACCAGCAACTCACACCATACACAACAATAAACTCAAAATGGATAAAGGACTTAAACATAAGACAGGAAACCATAAAAATACTAGAGGAATCCACAGGCAGCAAAATCTCAGACATATGCCGAAGCAATTTCTTCACTGATATTGCTCCTAAGGCAAGGGAGACCAAGGAAAAAATAAACAAATGGGAGTACATCAAAATAAAAAGCCTCTGCACAGCAAAAAGAAACCATCAACAAAAAAAACAAGAAAGCCCACTGCATGGGAGAACATATTTGCCAATGATATTTTTGATATGGGTTTAATCTCCAAAATTTACAGAGAACTCATACAACTTAACAAATAAAGATAAACGATCCAATCAAACAATGGACAAAGGACCTAAATAGACACTTTTCGAAGGAGGGCATACAGAAGGCCGGAGACATTTGAAAACATGTTCAAAGTCACTAATCATCCAAGAAATGCAAATCAAAAGAACAATGAGGTACCATCTCACACCTGTCAGAATGGCTATCATCAACAAATCAACAAACGACAAGTGCTGGCAAGGATGTGGAGAAAAAGGAACCCTCCTGCACTGTTGGTGGGAATGCAGACTGGTGCAGCCATTGTGGAAGACTGTATGGAGTTTCCTCAAAAAATTAAAAATGGAACTCCATTTGACCCATTAATTCCACTTCTAGGAATATATCCCAAGAAACCAGAAACACCAATCAGAAAGGATATATGCACCCCTATGTTCATAGAGGCACAATTTACAATAGCTAAGATTTGGAAACAACCTAAATGCCCATCACCAGAGGAGTGGATTAAAAACTGTGGTAAAACTACACAATGGAATACTACACTTCTGTAAAAAAGAAGGAACTTTTACCATTTGCAACAGCATGGAGGGAACTGGAGAGCAATATGCTAAGCGAAATCAGCCAGTCGGAAAAAGATAAATATCTCATGATCTCACTCATGTGTGGGATATAATGATCAACATAATTTGATGAAAAAGAATAGATCCAGAGACAAATGGCAGTGGCGGGGGGTGGGGGGCAGTTAGAGAGCAACCAAAACACTTGTATGCATGCATATTAGCATAACCAATGGACACAGATACTTGGGCAGTAGGGGCTTGCCTGGGGTGGGAATTGCTGGGGGGGGGGGTCAATTGGGAAAAAAAGAGACATATGTAAAACTTTAGAGGATAAATAAATTTTAAAAAATTCTCACTCCAATACCCACAGGCAGTAGTTAAAATAACACTTTTAATGACCTAGGTCAGTGGTCGGCAAACTCATTAATCAACAGAGCCAAATATCAACAGTACAACGATGGAAATTTCTTTTGAGAGCCAAATTTTTTAAACTTAAACTATATAGGTAGGTACATTGTTATTAACTTAATTAGGGTACTCCTAAGCTGGCCTTTGCTAAAATGTCCTCAATCTGATTGAGGTACTTTCGCTGAGATCCACCCCTTCCAACTCTCCCATCCACACTCGTCTTGTATACTTGTTTTGTCTATCTCCTTTCTTTCATCCTCTCTATATGTCCAAACCACCTCAACATACCTTTCTCAATCCTCGACACTACATATTCTTTCACTCCACAACGTTCCCTAAAATTAACTTAATAAACTTTACTTAAAGTTTTAAGTCAACTTCGCACTGTACGTGCGCCTCTGCATGTGGGATTTTGTGGAAGACCCACACTCAAGGGGCCAAAGAGCCGCATGTGGCTCATGAGCCGCAGTTTGCAGACCACTGACCTAGGTGACTAGAACCCAGGAAAAACTGCCTGAGGGATTAGCCTTGTGAATCTCTTTTATCCTCCCCCTTCACCCCTCCTCCCCCACCACATGCAAAAAACTTTTAAGAAAAAAAAAACACCCTGAAATTATTGTATAAATAATCTCTCTGGTACTCTGTATTCCTGTATGTTCAGGAGACATGTTCACCAAAAGGCAAAAGACCTAAGAAAAAAAACATTTGCTCTCCCCTTTGCTAATATAAACTGTGGGATTGGAGAGCAGGAGGTCCCTTCTCTAATTTAATTTTGACTGACTGATGACATGGCTTTGTGACCAGAGATTATATGGCGTGCTTAATTCAGCATGAATTAGATTACAAGAATGTGATATTATATCAAGTCAGTCTCTCACTCAACAATATCCAAGTTGCTTTTCTCTTACGCAGGTGATGGCATTTGTCTTGTAAGAGTGGGGACAAATATCCCAATTAGCCAACTTAATGCAATTCCTCAAAGCTTGGATTTTGTACTTCAGACAATGACGTGTTAGTGACAGACTCTAAGCAGCCACATGACAGAAACAGGTTTAAATTCTAAAACAGTTACATCGATGAGAAGAATGATGGAGGAAAGAGATCAATACAGAGGCTATTACCAGGGTTCAGGCCTGAGCTGGAGACGGAGCTTCGCCAATAGCAGGGAGGCTGGCAGTAGTTTGAAAAGGAAAGCTTAGGTGAACATTTAGGGGATAGAATCACAGGCTTGCGGATTGAACTGAGGGAGAAGACCTTGAGAACAATAGCTATAGCTTCTGTGAGGTTTGAAAGAACTAACCATAAAAAGTGACCCACACGGCCTTAACATTTCCCTCAGCTCGACTACACTTTACAAAGGCGCCTTTGTGCCTATAGGCCCCAAATTGTCCTCTCCCCCAGGACTAACCACAGAGGACCTCCTTTTTCTTAGACCTTTTATGTAGAAAACTTGTACCTGCAAATATTTTTCTCTGCCCCTTTGAGATATAAATAATTTACTAACCCAAGGCAATCTTGCTCACAGACCTGAAAACCTTGTCTTGGAAATGTCATCAAGAAACATGCATCCCTCTCAGTCTCTGTGGGAGGGTAGGCGTCTAACTCCAATTTACAAAACTACCTCTAGTAATAAAGATATGAGAAATGTACTTTCCTTTGGATAAAGCGAGTTAGCCAAGATAGAATGTCCCTGTAGTTGTTTTCTTGTTTGTTCACTCTAAGCTCCACCCTGACTCTCACTTCTCTGAACCTGTATTGCTTTTTATCCCTAGATAACAATGCGCAAACTAACAGTTCCATAAAAATGGCTTTCATTTGGCGAGCACAGTTAAGACTAAGCATTCTATAACCTTTGCCTTGCCAGCAGTTTCTAGTAACTATTTATCAAGCACAAAAATTTTAAGTGGAATTATATCAGTTTTCCAAGGCTGTTATAACAAGATACCACAAACTGTGTGGCTTAAAAGAATGGAAATGTGTTGTCTCACAGGTCTGGAGGTTAGAAGTCTGAAATCATAGTGTCAACAGGGCTCTCTGACCCGTGATGTTGTTTAATATCCCTTGGCTCGCAAATGTCAATCTGATCTCTGCCTCCATCTCCACATGGCCATTTTCTCCTGTTTCTTCCACATCATCTTCCCTCTCTGAGTATCTGGGTTCAAATTCCCATAAGGACACCAGTCATATTGAACTAGGGGATCATTCTATTCCAACATGACTTCACCTTAGCTAATGAGATCTGCAGTCACTCTATTTCCAAATAAGCTCATAATCTGAGACACTGGGGGTTAATTCTGCAGCATATCTTTTTGAGGACCAGAATTCAATCTTTAACAGAGATTAAAAGATGATAGCATGCCTTCAAAGTCAAAGTCCTCAATGAATCTCTTAGAGTGCTTACACCTGATCACCTCCAGTTTATCTTGGATACTTTAAAATTATGAAATTTGAATCAATCTAACAAACTGGGAAGCATAAATACCAAGTCCTTTTATCTTAACTACCTGAAATATGAATATTTTTTGAAAAGAATATATTATTAGTTACTTCTATTTTCACTTTCACAATGGCTATGACTTTGATTATTTTTAACAAATATTAAAGATGTAAAAGATATACTTGTGAAAATGCAAACTTCTGCAACACAATTCAGAAACTGCCACTTGGTGGCAAGATAATGCTGCTGTTAATGTACCTAGTAGTGACTTGCTCTTTTGAATTATAAATCCTTGATAAATTTAAAATAGGATTATAAAGATAATCAGGCTAAATAATTTATATATATGATTAAAAATATATCTAAAATAAAACATGAAAATTAATGGACAGTAATTATCTGTATGTTTCTTTAAAAATATTTTTTTTCTCAGTTCTAACCCATTTGGTTGAGTACAACTATTCAATTCAGTATTTATAATCATCTCCCTATAGAACTTTAGAATGTCTCCCTTTAATTATTGGACTGCTGCCACTTTTCACAAGAACTAATGAAGCTTCTGGCAGAGCAAATGGATCCCTTACTTACCTCATCAATGGTGTGGTGTCACAGTGTTATACCTGGAAAATGTGTAAGATTTGTTTAATGAACTTCATGTTCATTTTAAAATACAGAAAATCATAATTTCCTAGGATTCCATTTTTGAAGAGAAATACAGTAATAACAAAAGCCTCTTTATATTTGTGAAGGGCAACAAAAAGGGATAATTAGAAATATGCCTGTGGGAAAGAAATTATGTAGTTGTATGGAATACCAAAGCTTGAATGATATTCTTGAGCAAAAGGAATTGCACACAATCAGTTGTTTTATTGTCAAACAATTGAACATTTCAATGTTTATTTAGGTTTTTTATAAATAATCATTCTAGGGAACAGTTGAAGGAAAGAAAAGAGTAGCTTCTCATAGACATAGGAGAAATAAGACTTTGAACTGTTGTATTTTGGTGTTATTTTGAGACACTGAATTATAGTAGTTTGGTAAGCAGGGTTTGGCATTAGAAACTTGGTTGGAATCCCACTTCTGTTATCTACTGGCTATGTAATCTTCAGGAAATTACTTAATTTCATTTCACCTCAGTTTCATCACTTGTAAAATGGGGGTTACAACAGTACCTTCCTCATACTGTTGATGTAAGAATTACGTAGAATTATCCACTTACGGTGCATAGCATAGTAATTCTTATATTGCAAATATAAAATATTCTTTTTTAAATTATTTTTTCCTAAGCATCCATGAGTGCATGATTTTCTAAGATATTTGATGAACAGTGTGCATCTTGGAAGAATCTCAGGCAAGATGTTTTTACCAAATGTTCTTTTCCCAAATGTCATAATTTACTAAAATTTTCAAGTAGGGAAAGATCATGGGGTCGTTGACTGGAGATCACGTTTGCTTGCTCTTGCCAGCCTTTGGTCCTCTGCTTTGGCTGGCAATCAGAGTTTAAAGAATGCCTGGCGGTGTCACATTTTCTGGGAAAGTGCTAAAGCCCTGTAGTGTTAATGCTCACTGTAACTCCATGATGAGCTTTTCAACTTCTGTGCCATACTCTTTAATGAATATTGCCAGGGGCTGCCAACGTTTAAACTTTTTTTTACTCAAAATTTTTCATCTCTTAACATATTGCAGAAGGTGATAGAGAGAGATCTCACAATGTCACTCAGGATGCTCCATAGTTATTGCCATTGGCAAAGGGGCAATACTGTATCTGAGCAATGAACTTAAAATGTACTACATGAATAGTCTTAGAGGAGTGCTCCTTTTTTGTTAGTTTTAAGGTTGGCTATTTTTTAATTTAACAAATGTAATATGGGAATACATAAATGAATCACCTTGGAAAATTAATTTTAAATACTGAGAAAATATCTCAGATCTTAAAAGCTTGTTTTCATTTATTATAGGTATTTTTGATGTTGGTGAAATAAATAAGCTATTTCAAGAAATACTTTTTGCAGATACTTCATACCAACAAAGGCTTGAGGGGATACAAGAGCACTGGAATACCTACACAGCATGGTAGACAGAGACATAAAAATAAGCCGCTGGCTATTTGGGGGGACAAGAACAGTACTTCTTCTTCTTA
The DNA here is from genome assembly GCF_000147115.1 of Myotis lucifugus. Classification (NCBI taxonomy): domain Eukaryota; kingdom Metazoa; phylum Chordata; class Mammalia; order Chiroptera; family Vespertilionidae; genus Myotis; species Myotis lucifugus. The sequence continues at coordinate 870,410 of NW_005871402.1, read as the reverse complement.
CCCTTTCTACTGAAAATACACAAACATGGAAACAAACAAACAAACAAACAAATGTGGCTATGCTTAGCTACTTGCTATTATAGTCAAAACACTTTTCTAACTATTTATAAAAATGAAACAAAACTGGTCAGTTCCATGATGGTTCTGGAAATAATAAAAAATAGTGGTGGGGCTAGGAAAGATTAAAAATGCTGGTTAAAATTCCCAAAAATAAATTTAAAAAATCAATGTACAAATCTCCTTTCAAAATATAATTGTCCAATCATATACATGTATATAATTTTTAATAAAAATAAACACCTGAACATTGAGATTGTTAAATATATATTAAAAGGGTAATATGGTAATTAGACTGGATGTCTTCTGAACGTCATTCTGGACATCCTTCCTGATGAAGCCGGGGCCGGAGGGAAGCCAGCCCGGATCCCAGGTGCCTGTGTGCGGCAGGAGGAGAGAAGCAGCCCAGGTCCCGGGTGTGCCAGAGGGAAGCTGGTGCCAGCAGTAGGGGAAGGAAGGCCTACTCTTGCATGAATTTTCATGCATCGGGCCTATATAAAATTTTATATGCTTATTTCATTGCCTCTTGAGTGTATTCCTGTATTGTGGAGAAAGGTGTCCTCCAACAAGTTATGGCTCACCCAGTTAGAGGCCTAGTTTGTCAAATATTTTAGTACTTTTTCTTCCTATTTATAAAGTCACTCTCAGAAAAGTAAATACTACATGATTCCATTTATATGAGGCATCTAAAATAGTCAAAGGCATAGAAATGAAGAATAAAATGGTGGTTGCCAGAGACTGGGGTGAGGGGAGATAGAGTTACTGTTCAACAGGTATACAGTTTCTGGTATGAAACGGTAATAACTTGTAGAGATCTGCTTTACAACACTGTACCTATAATTAACAATACTGTATCACACACTTAAAAATTGTTAATATGGTATGTATGTTAAGTGTTCTTACCATGATAACCCCTCCAAAACTCATCTATCTTCAGTGTTTAAAGATAAATAAGAATATACACAGATTTCCTATTAAAACAAACAAAAGTCGGAATCACTAGAGAATGATTAAAACATTCGAGCAGGTTAGTATATTTAGATAACAGAGCATATTTCTATTAGCAGCTGGTGTGACATGGGATACATAAGATTGTATCCGATAGTTGATATAAGATTAGCCTTTCCAAATAGAGAGGAATTAGAAATATTTCGGAGAACTAGACTTCAGGGAAGAGGACTATTTCTGACACATTTCCGGTAGTCACAAAATTATACAGAAAGCAAACTGGATTATTTGTTTAGCACTGTGTCCAATCCCTCAGCAGAAATTATAATTTTCCCTTTAGAAAAAGATCAGAATCTAGTAGAACTTGTATCCTGCCCAAGTCTAACAAATTTTGCACATAGCTTCTCTGAAACAAAGTTTCTGTTATTATCACCACCATAAAATGTGCCCTCATTCTCCTCTGAATTCTCACCATATCCTTCCCACATCATTAGTTGGTATTTGACCATCTATTGCTTTGAGACATCTCTTATATTATTGTCTTAAATTTATTTTAAAAAGGAAAATTTCTGAATTTCACCCCAAACTGTAAATACATTAAGATTTATTCATATTTTCCATCCCATGCACCCTGAAATTTGTACTGAGTTTCAATAGGTGTGTTGATAACTGATAGGAGCTTCCTAATCATTCTAGTCCTAATTTATATTTTTCAGAATCCCCAAGTAGGGTGACAATAAATAAAAGAGACTTCACATCCCATAACACATACATGTGTAGGTATACATAGTGAAGAATCAGTAGACTTCTAGGACAAGACCTATTAGTTAAGATGTAATTGGTCACGTGTCTCAGAGTTTTAGTCTCACCATGCATGTGCAAAAACTCAATCTAGCTTCTTAACTCAAACTGAATGCCATCAGTGGAGGACTGCTTGAATTTAACTAAATTCTTAAAATTATAAAAGAATGATGAATAAACTATATAATCAAAACACAAAATTTTCTCCAGGTCATATTCCTTTAGAGTTATTTAAATTTGTCTGCCCTCTATTATTTCTAAAATTGTAACCTACCCGAACCCCCCCAAAATTGAATAAGAATTCAGAAAGGTGTTTGGATAAACAGCATATCTAAGCAAAAGGGGGTGATATTATCACGGGTACAGTGAGTCATTTGTGTCTCACAAAAGATATCACCTCCCAAGAGAATACAGTTATTTATAATACTAGCATCTCTCAAAACTGAACTGGGGGTAGTAAATTGAATAAGTAGTGTCAAATTGTTGCTTTTATCACTCTGTTTTGTAGGTATTCCAGTTGACCATCCTTATTATAGTAACACTAGTGGCCTGGTGCATGAAATTCATGCACGGGGGTGGGGGGTTCCCTGAGCCCAGCCTGCACCCTCTCCAATCGGGCACCCCTTGGGGATGTCCAACTGCTAAACCAGCAGCAATCTGAACCTCTCACCTGCCTGCCTTCCTGATCACCCCTAACTGCCACTGCCTGCCTGCCTGATTGCCCCTAACCTCTCTGCCTGCCTGCCTGATCACCCTATAATTGCCCTCCCCTGCTGGCCTGATCTCACCTCCAACTGCCCTCTCCAGCTGGCCTGATCTCGCCCCTAATTGCCTCTCTCTGCCTGATTGCTCCTAACTGCCCTCCCCTGCTGGCCTGATCTCACCACCAACTGCCCTCCCCTGCAGGCCTGATCTTGCCCCCAACTGCCCTCCCCTGCCAGCCTTATCTCGCCCCCAACTGCTTTCCCCTGACAGCCTGATCACCCCTAACCACTTCCGCCTCGACCCCCGCCACTGTGGCTTCGTCAGGAAGATGTCCAGTCTAATTAGCATATTACCCTTTTATTAGTATAGATATTATTTTCAGATATATTAATACTGTTGATTACATTTCAAATTTTTTCACATTTAATTGGATTCAACTTTATGAACCTTCTTTCCTCTTTTACCAGGTAGATTTTTTGTCCCTGTTTTCCCAGTTTTAGCAAAACCAGCTTAGTTTTTGAGGCATTTCTCTATAGTTAAAATATTTTGTGCACTATTTATAAATGATTAGGGAATTATGCATAAAAGAAACTACATATACTTTAAGCCAATTATGAAAAATGTATATTCAATCCCAAGGAAAAATAGTAAAAAGTATAAATGTTTTAAAACTCACCATAGTAAAAGAAACAAAAACCAGCATTGTGAAAGAAATCATCATGTTTTCTCATCAGGACAGAAGTAACATTAATATTAATAATATGAATGTGTATTGCTTCCAAGTAATCATTTAGGATTTTGCAATTTATTACTTATAAAAAGTTGGAGTTAAAACACTATGAAACTTTTTATTAATTATAGAATTATTTGACATCAAAGATCATCAGCAGACTTTTTCTTCCATATCATTTATGACAAATAGAAATTATCAGTTAAATCTGTATTTTCACAAAAATGTTTTGAAAATCAAGTAAAATTTTATTAAAAATATACTTTCCATGTAATCCATCTGAAATATAAAAATCACCATACATAAATTTTATTCATCCTTTGGAATTAAAAAATAATAGCATAGAAATTTTAGAGATAATTTAGATAGAGGAGCATTTGGAATAAAGAAAAACAGATTTTGTGCTGGTCACATGAAGATGTAAATACATTTAAAAAGCTGAACATCATGTTGTTATATTCTTTATTGAATATCTGCTCCTTTCTCTCAAAATTCTAGACAAAATTGCAAGATGCATTATATGTCTTGATTTGGGTAATATTCTCTCTGGATAGTAATATATAATAACAAATTTGGGAGAAGCTATATTATTTTTTCAAATAAAGTTAAATTTATCCTGGATCTTCACATCTTTTTGTTGTTGATTACTCAAGGATATTTTTTCCATTGATGTTTAGAGAGAGTGAAATTGAGGGGAAGAGACACAGAGAGAGAAGCATCCATGTGAGAGAGACACATTGATTGGTTGCCTCCTGCTCACTTCCTTACTGGGGCCTGGGATCATTGAGCCTGCAACCAAGGTACATGCCATTGACTAGAATCAAACCCCAACCTTTCAATCTATGGGCTGATGCTCTAAACCCTTAGCCAAACTGGCTAGGGTGGATCTTCACACCTTAATCTATGTAATTCAATATGGAATAAGTCTAATGGCAGTAAATTGGGCAAAATTGGGCTTATTCTCACAATTTGGGTCTTTTAATAGAGACTTTAACATTTACTAGGTGACACCGGAAACTAGGTAGATTTGAGAACAAAAGGTAAAGTGTGTTTTTGGGAGGAATGAGTCAGGGAAAAATCTTTGCCTATACAGTTTCTTTAAGTCCCAATGGGTAAGAATGTTGCATAGTTTGTAAAATATATTTTCATAAATTAGAGTTCCTTGAAAAATAAGAAACTGATGAACAAATCCTGTAAAAATTCCTACTTTAGTGCCTAATGACAAGAGCTTTCCTAGTAAAATTTTCAAAGACAATTGAATAAATTCATCCTTAGATGTATAACAAATAGGTTCTTTTGAGTTTCACTCCCCTGTGGTAAGCAAGGGTAAATATATGGATACTCTGAGGGTAATTCCTGTTCAGTTCCATGGACCATTTCTGAGCTACGAACACCTGCTACCACCTATCTTTGATGTTGGCCTGAATAGGTAAACAAATTGTTCTGGGTTGATTGTACTATCTGAGGGAGCACTGAGAAAATTATATCACACCTCCTCTCTTCTTCCTACCAGGGAACCATGAACACATGTTTACCTGTCAAGTATCTATAATCCTAACCTGGAGCACCACTTACTGTTCCTGGTTCAGAGTAAGTGCTCAGTTAATACTTGTTGAACAATCAATGTCCTTTCCTTTGCTTGTTCTCTTCTTTGGTCATCTGAACACATGCACACTTATATAAACTTAAGTGTAAAACTTTCCCCCAGCTACATATTCATCTCTAGTGATCATTAATGAAAGGTTTTTAAAAATTCTCCTTAAAAATGTCTACTTTAATCACCTTTATTGATCACAACTATACATATTGGAAAATAGTAGTGGACGATGTTATTCATTCAGTTTCCAGAAAAAGCAAGCTTCTTATATGAATTATAGATCCCTTGAGCTGATCTATAGCTTCCTATCTGTTCCAGAGTGCCTTGTACAATACATAATACATTTTACCCACCTGGCAAGTAATTATATAAGTGAGTGAAAGGGTATAAATTAATGTTTAAATTATGAGATATAAACACATGAAATAGCAGGAGGATCAAATTAACCACAACAAAATCAACACTATTAAGGGAAGGTACAAATTTCCCAGTCTTGTCCAGCCAGTGTTGCTCAGTGATTGAACATTGACCTATGAACTGGGGGGGTCTCTGGTTTGATTCCTGGTAAGGGCACATGCCTGTATTTCCAGCTTGATCCCCAGTGGAGGCATGTAGGAGACAGCCGATCAATGATTTTCTCTCATCATTGATGTTTCTATCTCTTCCTCCCTCTCTCTTCCTCTCTGAAATCAATAAAAAAAATATATTTTTTTAAACCCCAGTCCCTAATCTGTGTGTAGTGTTTTCCATATATAATTTTAGATATTTTTAGTAGTTTGATAAAGTCAGTATTATCACTCTGATATTACATAGAAGAAACTAAGGTTGAACCACTAACATGTCTAGGGTCCCTCTCCCTTCCTCTCTTTCTAAAATCAATAAAAACATATTCTCAAGTAAAGATTCAAAAAATTAATAATAAGAAAACAAATCCAAGTTTTAAAAATGTGTAAACATTTGTAAAATATGTATGTTAGGGTAACGGGACCATGAAAATGTTGTCCTAAAGAAGAGAGATAGAAGAAAACAAATTAAAAATAATAAGAGAAAATAATAAATTAAAGGAAAGCTACAAACCAGTCTTTCTATCATGCCCCCAAGAGAACACAAATTAATGTTAAAAATTGAATATTAGCTAAAATATGTACTCAATGCAATATAACGTTTTGGAGAGAATTTTATTTATGTTTAAAATATTTGCTAGTTAATGGCATGAAGACTGTCATTTCCCATATTATGGCAGACTAGTTTGTTCAGATAAACTATCATGCTAAAAAGAACTAAAAATACTCAAAGCAAATGAAAATTGCTTTTCTCTCTGGAGAAATAAAACTTTATTCTAGGACTCAAAAGTAGTTCAATGCCGGGGCTCCTCACACAGGCACCACCTTGCCGGGTCTGACCAGCAGCCCCTGAACAATGGATGAACAGATTACTCCAACACAGTTTCACTGTGAAGAAGCCAGGCAACCTCGATTGCCTGCCTCATTAGGCTTTAATTGGCCTTTTTATCTTCAGATATAATCAATAGGGTGAGTAATCTTGGGAGGACACATGTGTTTACATTGTCCTCTAGGCAAGGGCATCCAGGGATTAAGCGTAGGATTCCAGTAAACACCCAGGGGTCTGCACATACACAGACTTGTTTGGAAAGGTCAAGGAATAATTAGGGGCGCCACCTTTGACACTCCCCTAAGTTGGAATTTTGATAAACAGGGCAGGTGTCCTTCCACATACTTCCCTTTTATCAGAATGTCCTCCTTACAAACTTTCCAACCAAGTCTCGTGTGCTCCCCAACAGTTCAATAAATTTTTTCAAGGAAAACCCGAAGTTTAGAATAAAATAATAACAAAGTACCTGAGGAAAAAGCACCATGAGTAAAAATGAGCTTTTAAAACAGACAATAAACATACACCTACCAAGACTTAAATGTCAGAATCATCATACTTATAAACAGCTAAGGTTATTTTGTTCAAATACGTATTGTTTAATCTCTAAAACCTCTGCAGAAAACAGGCACTATACTGTGACCTTGCCGATTTGGGGAGAAAAGGTGAGTAGAAGTTGAATAAATTAATTATTGAGTAATCCTATCTAATAAAAGGGTAATATGCAAATTAACCACCACTCCGCCACAAATATGGTGGCGCCCAGTCCCCTCTGCCTCGCCCGAGTCCCCGAGTCCCCGAGTCCTCGGGGGGCTTTTGCTGAAAGTGGGCAGTGTGAGTGGCCTGGCGAAATGTTTTCTTTGTCACCACAGTAACAGAGGGCCTCTGGGCAGTGGGCATGGAGCAGCTGGGGCGGGGCAGGACACTTGCTTCGAGTGCAGGCCTGGAGAGGAGACAGCGGGCTTGCCTCCCACTGAAGCAGTGCGGCTCCCTTCCAGCTCCCATGCTCGCTTCCACCTCCTGCAGAAGCCGCACTGTTCCCACAGAAGCCGCACGGCTCCTGTAGAAGCAGCATGGCTCCCGTGGAAGCAGTGTGGCTCCTGTAGAAGCAGCGTGGCTCCCGTGTGTGGGGAGCTGATATAGGGTTAAGCCTCGGACTGACCTGTGGGCAAAGTCACAAACAATTCCCAGCTTAGAGGGCACAGTCCTTTTAGCATAATTAGGCTTGACCTTATGAGGCTCTCTAGATCTTATCTGGGAAGCTAATGGGCTGAGGGAAGTGCAGGAAGTGGCCAAAACAAGTGAAACTCACAAGAACTGTGTAACTATGGAAACCACTACCTTGTTTACCTCTCACTATAAAATAAAGGCTCAGCTTGCCTTGGGATCTTTCTCTGTGGCCTCAGCCAGGCACAGGGAAGATCCACGGAGACTAAGGAAAGTTAGAGAGTTCTGAACACTGTCTCCATGTAAATCATTCTTCGCTGACTCCATCCACACCTTTGGGAACCCCTGGAACAGGATTCCCCTAGGTAAGCCCCCCCATTGAGAACCCCCACACTCGGGATGGATAAGACACATTGAGAACCTCCACACTCGGGGCGGATAGGACTCCACCGTAGGGTGCTGGAGACCCCCCTGTAGAGGATAAGTAGGGTAAGTGGGTGGATAGTACAGAACTTAGATTGAGAAGATGTGCCATACTGAGTCTAGAAGAAAGAAGACTCTGTATTGATCTTTAGAATGAGAAGATGTGCCATACTGAGTCTAGAAGAAAAAAAAGACTCCGTATTGATCTTTTAACATGTCCATGCTTTTCTGAGGAAGGAAAGGTGCCGGAAAGGTAAATGTAGAGGCATGGGAGAAGGTAGGCCCAAGGAGCCTTATCCTTAACCCCACTGCAGCCTTTCCACCCCGGGAAAGTGCAGGATTGGCAAGCTCTCCCTGGGGTGATAGATCAGGACTCAGGTAATAGCGGAAAGCGCCAATCCTACTCTTAAAATGGATACAAGAGAGCATTTGGGGTTTTTCTTTTTAATGCCTGTTTTGGATTGAGTAAGTGGATTTTACTTAGTTTTTAACGTATCAAAGTTAACTCTTGACACAAAAGGTAAAACTAACAATTTGGCTCGAAATTGGGGTTTTGTTTTGAGGTGCTGAGGCTCGGGGGTGGAGCCAATTCACGGTAGAAATGTGAAGCTGCGGCTTTTGGGGTTGAAGTGGGAAGTTGTGAATACAGAGGAGTATGTATGCCCAAGGCAATTTCTGATGGAGGAAGGGCTAGCCTCCCTCCCCCCAACAGACAAGCAGGTAGGCCAAAAATTTCCTACCAGTGGAAACTTCTAAAGAGAGGCTTGCTTCCCAAGTTTCCCATCCTTGGTAGAAAGAATGTAACTAATTTGCATTTTAATGGTTACCTGTTTCCAGTCAATGGCAGCCCAAGGCTTTGGGAGTTTGCTAAATTGAATTAGATATTCTGAAATAACAAAATGCTAAAATATTAATCTAAATTTCCCTCATGAAAAATCTAGAGGACAGAATTAAATCTATTGATTATGTCTTGTATTTTTGAAGTTTATTCTTAAAAATGTTACTGATTGAGAAATGCTAAATATTTAACTTGCCAGCTAAGAGTTTAAAGTTCTGGTTAAATAAATTGGGAGAAATCATATAATTATAGTAAAATTTCAACATTTGTCTAATTGAAAAAAGAGGATAAATTCTGTAATCCCAACCGAAATGTTTAAATACAAAGATCAGTTTAAATTTAATTGATATCTCTTAATAATTATAAAAGGTATATAATCTTTAAATCATATATACACATATATATTTGATGGTCTTTCAAGTTAGATTTCAAAACTATAACCAAGGAATGACTTTGGGACATTTCATGGGCCCTGAAATGTTTTCAAAAGTTTATTCTCTCTTCTTAAAGGATTTTTTAATAAAGCCAATTTAATATACTTGAAATCACATGGAAAGCTTTATCAAATATAAATTAATAAATATATTTTAAGTTTTTGCCTCTAAGAAAGGGCAAAACAAGTTATTTTGTTTGATATTTCTTAAAATACAGCAGTAGAATTTTGAGATGTAATTTAAAATAACAAAAGCTCCTCGCCGCTGCATTTTAAATTAGGCTGGAGGTGGGGCAGCGTTTGCACCTCGTGTATCAGAATAAAACGTTACTAAATTTACTAATCTTTGTAAGCAATTGAATCCTAGTAAAGTAAAATTCTTCTAAAAAGTTACTGAAGGCTTCCCATGATCCCTCTGTATATGCAAATAAGCCGAAAGGGAATGCTGTTTAAAAATATTTTAAATTTAATAAAGGAGAAATTTTAAAATTTTGAAATATCTTCCACTAATATTTATAGGATAATCTAATGATTTGCTGTTAAAATACCAAATCTGAAAGTACAGTCACCATAAATGTTTCATGACTTTGACTTGTAATACATGGCCTTGCGGCACTATCAGTCAACATCCAGGAATTAACCCTATAGGTTACTTTTTGTAAAAGAAAAAGATTTCTTTTTAAATTGAAGTTCTCCAAGTATAACCCAGCAGGAGGAAGACAAACCAGACAACCAACAGCCCAGAGACCACCTGGGGCACGGTAAAGTGAAGTATGGTAACAATTAATTCAGGTAAAAACTATAACTTTCATACTGGTCTTAGAAGGCACATTTTTCCTTTACCTGGGAAGGACAGCACAGCTATCCCAAGGTCAGAGGGCTCCAGTTAGCATGTCAACTCAGTGTTCTGGAGACCCAAAACTGTAAATTTAGATAACATGCCTAAGTTTAACCTAAGTTACCCAAGGACTCTAGATAATGTGTTTACCCAAAACTGTAATTTGGATAGCATGCTGTCTCTGCTTCTGTAAATTGCTTTTTTTTTGCTAACTAGGTTCCTCATTCCAAACCTTGAGACAGCCAGTTTAAAATTAAGTTGTCATGACCTAGAGCAAAGAATATTCTTACATGGTATTATTCTATAAGTTTTATTCTTAATTTTTGATGCTTTACAACAGTATATTGTGCATTTATCCCAAACAAACTTACAAATTAATTCTTTGAATGTTTTAAGGACATTGAAGGGATTTATTCCCTCCTGGGAAGGCACTTAAGCATTCTATATTGACCTCTCTTGACCTTTTTTTGCCAAGAGGATTCCAATTGTCTACAGTTGTTATCTGAGCTCTCCATTCAAGCTGGGATCATGAAAAGCTGGTACCATGGATCTGTCTCTTGCCCAATGGTGTAAGCTGGGCCCTCTCTGGAGAAGAAACCTGGGTTCCCCATGATCAATGCCGGGGCCCCGCCAGCAGGCGAGGGGATCCAAAGGCAGTTGCTGGGCATGGAGGCCAAAGGGACACAGGCTACCAAGGAGACAGAACTGAACCTCACATCACCCTACTTGGCCCAGAGATGGCTGGTAGTCAACGACGGGTAAGACCCCACAGGGTGGGGCAACCTAAGACAGGCACAGCCGGGGGCCAGTAGGAGAGAACTTGGGGTTCAACAGAGGTGGGGCACAGATCCTCACCCCCCCAATTGTGCAGGGGTTTGAACACTCACCCCTTCTGAGGAAGGTCTCCTGTCCCCATGGCTGCTTCTTGCTTCCCATGCCCAGTCCAGATCAGGAACCAAATAACAGAAGAGACTTGGTCCAGCTGAAAATGGTACCCAGAAAAACGAAGGCTTAGTTAACAGACCCTATATTTAAATCTAGCCTAACAAACAGGAATGCTTAAGCCTCCTCAAGGACGTAAAGTGATCCTTTCAATTAATATTTACAGTGTAAATTAAGATTATTGTTAGAATATTAAATTTGACAGTAAAATAGTTGTCAAGTTTTCAAATTAACTAAATTTGGCTAACTTTAAATTATTCAAATAGTATTAACCAAAATTTTTATTTCATGGAAAAATTGCTTAACATGCAATGAACCTAAAACAGTCATATTTTTGTGCAAAAACATTAAAATTTAAAGTTATCTAGACTAAATAAAAAAGGGGGGATAGTGGAAAAATACCATGTAAGGAAAAATATCCTGTAACTAAATCACATCTAGAAAATTTTTTTCATTTATAATGCTAACAGCGAGACAACCAGGAAAACACACATGGTGGGTGTCAAAATAAGCCAAAGGAAAATCATTTGGGCAAATATAAAAAGGACCCCAAATAAAATTCCCTTTATTAACCTTCGGTCGAGAATACGTTTGTATATTTTCAGAAAACAACTTCAAGACCATGTGGATTCCTGCAACAGAGAGGAATTATCAGGAATGCTCCAGACATGAAGACAAGAGGAAAAACAATCCAGAGATGGAGGACGCTGATGACACTTTGCCATGCTAGCAGTCAGCAGCTGTGCGTCGCTGCAGGTTGCCCAGGATCAAACCAGAGAGGGTCGGACCTGCATTGCCACCATTTTTCCACCATCCAGAACTGAAATATCATTGCTGACATGTACACATAAGGAACTGTTGGACATTGAAACTTGGACTCAGAACTGTTGGACATTGAAATCGGGACTTAAAACATTTTTTGTTCTGGAAATGTTATGCATAAGTTTTAAAATGTTTTGGGTTTTGCATTGGCATTGTTTTGTTATTGTTTTAATAGCCAGAGTTTTGTTCTTGATGCTTAAGTTTGATGTCATTATAGTAGCTTAAAAAATAAAAGAAGGGTGAGATGTGGGGAGCTGATATAGGGTTAAGCCTCAGACTGACCTGTGGGCAAAGTCACAAACAATTCCCAGCTTAGAGGGCACAGTCCTCTTAGCATAATTAGGCTTGACCTTATGAGGCTCTCTAGATCTTATCTGGGAAGCTAATGGGCTGAGGGAAGTGCAGGAAGTGGCCAAAACAAGTGAAACTCACAAGAACTGTGTAACTATGGAAACCACTACCTTGTTTACCTCTCACTATAAAATAAAGGCTCAGCTTGCCTTGGGATCTTTCTCTGTGGCCTCAGCCAGGCACAGGGAAGATCCACGGAGACTAAGGAAAGCTAGAGAGTTCTGAACACTGTCTCCATGTAAATCATTCTTCGTCGACTCCGTCCACACCTTTGGGAACCCCTGGACCACTGGGGCTGGACCCCAGCACCGTGGAAGCAGTGCGGCTCCTGTAGAAGCAGCGTGGCTCCTGTGGAAGCAGTGCGGCTCCTGGTGGCACGCTGTGGTTCCCGCCGGCTCCCACAGAAGTGGCGGGCAGCCTACCATGGAGAGCTGGGAAGTGTCAGTGGAGGGCCTCGGAAGGTGCTGGTGGTGCTGGACGCTGCAGGAAGGGGTGGCGCCACAAAGGCTCCTGAGCAGGCATGGCGCCTGTAGCCTGGCCCAGGCCCCAGGGTTGCAGCCTCCCCCCGCAGCTTCTGCAGGGCTGGACTGCTACTCCTCCTGCTAAAGAAGAATGCACAGGTAAAGAAGAACACGTAAGCCAGCATGAGCGTGCAGCTTGAGATGAAGGCTCTGTGGAACAAATTCTATCAGCTGGGCATGAGGATGATCATCACCAAGGATGGCAGGTCAGGGTGCCCCTCCCCACATGGCACCAGTCTCGGGCAGCAGGCTTTGGCCCGATCCATCTTTGGCCCGATCCACCCTAGTGAGACTGAGAAGCGGGGTGGGGGACTCGGCCTGGCCACCTGTGGGTCCTTCTCTGCAGGGGCCAGCTCCTTCGCTCTGAGTCCTGGCTCTAGGACAGCCTTCTGGTACTCCAGGCTGGAGGGTACTGCTCGGGAGGCCAGGAACGCAGCAGAGAGAAACGCTGTGGTCCTGCTGCCCAACCAGCAGCCCAGGACTCAGCACTGCCAGAAATAGACCGGCTCAGAGCACGCCGAGCTTGGGGGGAAGGCAGCTGCCTGCGAAGCACCTTGCCACCAGCCGGCTCCCAGTGGATCCCACCTCAAAGGAAACTCAGTCTTTGGTTCCTTAGTTCAATCTATCCCACCTAAAGAGGAGCAGCTGGGCACATTTTAGGGGAGAATTAAGACTCTAAAACTGTGTTCTGTTCTGTGGAGATTGCTATGCAGTTGTCTTAGGCCTAAATTCCAGGCGATTGTGGGGCCTGTCTCTGCTACTGGGGCCTATGTCTTCCAATTGGCCTGTATTTGTTGTAAGGGCTCAATGAGAAGAAGGGGAACAAGTTTTTCATGAAATGGATTTGATCAACAGGCAAAGGCAACTACTGGGCTGTGTCTAATGTACACAGAGACACCAGCTCTGAGTCCCGCCTGGCCAAAGGGAGATCTGGGCCTGTTTACAGAGCCCTTCTAGTAGTTTCTGTTTCCTTGCTGAGGCTGTCCTCCCTGGGAAAGCCCAAGGCCCCATGCTCAGCTCCAGCTCAGTGGGTCTTCTCCAGGCCTCACCTCCAGGTCAGCCCCACCCCTGATTGTCCCCCAACCCTGATCAGGGGCAGGACCAGCCGCCGACCATTCGACCAGTAGCTATGACGCACACTGACTACCAGGGGGCAGATGCTCAACACACAGTCATGGAAACATGGAACAGACTGATGAATCTCAGAAGGAAGGGTGGAGGATGGGAAGAGATTAACCAAAGATATTATATGCATACTAGAGGCCCGGTGCACAGATTTGTGCACCTGTGAGGTCCCTCAGCCTGGCCTGCGGGGTTCAGGCCACAACCAGCAGTCTAATATCCCCCGAGAGGTTCTACATTGCAAGAGGGTGCAGGCCACGCCAAGGGACTCCACTGGTGCACAAATCGGTGCGCCAGATATGTAGTCTAAAATAAAAACCCAGTGAATAGATTCATAAGCTAATGAAACACAGTTAATAGTACAGTAAAGAAACTGGAAAACAGGGAAGCAAAAGTATCAAGAATATAGCAGAAACATGATAAAGTCCAAATAATACCTGACAGAAGTTAAGCAATATGGTAAATAGAATGAGAAAGTTTAATTGTAATGAAAGAAGATTAGGAAGGATGGGTCTCAGGTAATGTGGAAGTAATAATGGATACGAATTTTCCAGAATTAAAGGGCATAGCCACAGATTCATGAATACCATTGAATTCCAAGCCAAATATGTAAAAAATATATACATTTTAAGCAAGATGTAGTGAAACTGAGAAAAAATCTTAACAGTCAGAAGGGAAAAATATCCTTCAAAGGAGGGATAGTAAGACTGATAGCTTACTTCTCTACAGCAACAAAGGAAGTCAGGGTACTGAAAGGAAAACCATAGAATTGTATACCCCAAAGAATTTTTTTAAATATATTTCTTTATTGATTTCAGAGAGGAAGGGAGAAGGAGAGAGAGATAGAAACATCAATGATGAGAGAGAATCATTAATCGGCTGCCTCCTGCACACCCTCACACCCCCTACTAGGGATCGAGCTCTCAACCCAGGCATGTGCCCTTGGCTGGAATCTAACCTGGGACCCTTCAGTCCACAGGCCAATACTCTATCCACTGAGCCAAGCTGACTAGGGCTACCCCAAAGAATTTTTTAGGACCATGCAAAATGTGCCATCATTAAAGGAAATTTAAAAGGATATCCCTCAGGCATAAGGAAAGTGATCTCCAAAGGAATGCTTCTGATACAAGAAGAAATGGAGAGAGAATGAATTGTAATTCTCTGAATAAATCTTAGCAAATGGCAAATTTATTAAATGATAATTATTATATGTGTACTTAAAAAGAAAGATAGAATTACAGTAAGTGACACTGTTTCAAAATTAGTTGAGAGTATAGTAAGTGGTATTAAAGTTTTCTAAGATCCTTTGTTACTGAGAGATAACTTTCTCAAAATAATGTTAATCATTAGGTTTTGATAAACTTAGTACATCTGTAGTCACCTTCACATAGTTGCTAATTTTTATAACATAAACATATTTTCTATTTTTAAAATTATGTTAAATGCTTTTTTCCCACACAAATATTGCAGGTAAGTGCTAGAGAATCTAAAACATGTAACCAGATTTTAGGAGCTAAGTTCTTTTATACTGAAACATCCACTTAATTCTAAATAGTAAATACATGAAAGAAATGTTTTATTGTATGTATGTCACACATTTTCTCCCAAATGAAATTATATGCATAGAATAGAATAAGAACTACATTTGAGTAATGATTAGACATTTTAAAATGTGGGCTATAATTATAGTTTTTGCTCTCCTACTATTGTTGGTGAGAAATTATGAGTAAGCATACATGCAATTTTAAACAAAGCCTTGGAAGTATATGAATGCATATAAATTGTTAAGAATAATTGAAAGGAATGGTTTCCTCTATATAAGATAATATTTTAATAATAGCATTTGAACATATAGTACTTATTCATCTCTATTCATGTTATCATAATACTAAAATAATGAATTTGCTCATCATGGCCTATATCATTGCAATTAATGTTGGATTTACTATATCTTGTTAATAAAAATGCAAGGGAAATTTTTTTTAAAAGTAAAACTGGTAATAGCTTCTTCTGCCTTCTAATGTTGGTGCTATTTCATTATCACAGAAAAAGAATTTTCCTATTGCTTCTTTCCACTTATACTAGTAGTCATTAATGGAATATAAAAATGGCTGAGATCCTGAAAAATAACCTTCTTTTATGGGGAAATGTACATAAGTTCGAGTTTTGTCTATTCTCAGGGAGGCTAAGAACTCCTCTGTGGGATGGGTTCCTCCAGAGTCCATCATATTGGGTTGAGAGAGAGAGAAATAAGGTGTGTTGCATTAAAAAATCAAGTCCTGCCCTAGATGGTTTGGCTCAGTGGATAGAGCGTCAGCCTGTGAACTGAAAGGCCCCAGGTTCGATTCCATCAAGGGCACATGCCCGGGTTGTGGGCTTGATCCCCAGTGGGGGACTTGCAGGAGGCAGCGGATCCATGATTCTCTCTCATCATGTCTCTCTCTCTCTCTCTCTTCCTTCCTCTCTGAAATCAATAAAATTATATTTTTAAAAACTCAGATTCTCTCTCTCTCTCTCTCTCTCTCTCTCTCTCTCTCCATTCTCTTCCTCCCTCCCCTTTTCTTTTAAAAGCTGAAAACTCAGTTGACTAAAGTATCAGAAATATTTTTTTTAGAAACAAGGAAATCTAAATTTAAGTTTCACCTCATCTTTCCATATTGCTAATCTTCACTAAAGTGTGCTAAATACACAGGTGCTTACATACATTATTCCTTTTCATCTGGGAGAGAAAAAAATAAAAAGTCTGCAGCTGTTTTTCATGTTATCTTTGTCTCAGGCTATAGCAGTGAAAACCATTCTTTTAACTAATTCAAAGGACATAGGACAAATGAATGTCAGTCATCGCTTGCCACTAACAATGTTGGGGATACCTGAAATAATGAGCCTCATAAAGTTTTATTTGTATTTTGAATTTAGGAAACAGCAGTCTTGAGATATTATGTTTGATATATTATTCAACAAAATTATGTTGCAAATTCTTAACCAGGTGTTATCTAAATTATTTATGTGCTTACAAATTTACTTTGTTAGTTGTATTTCCAAGCATATATTAAAATAAGAAGGTCAGAGGAAATATTGTTTCCTGTATTCTACAAACAGGAAAGTACTCAAATTATAGGTTGCATTTTTACCCAGTGCACATAGCCATCCATGTACCACAAGGAGGTCAACACACAGCCTAGCACTGGCATCGGGAACCCAGCCTCCTGCTGCAGTCCCCACTGTCCCAGAGTGCAGTGCAGCCTGCTTAGAACTTCTTAAGGAAGGGATTGTACAGCACTTTTCATTTTTTGAGCGACTTCTTTCAACATTATTTTGTCTGTCCAATTTACCCACGCGGTTGCAAATGCTCATAATTCATTTTTTCGCATTGTATTGCATTCCACCAGATTATATAAGTGTATTGATTGACAATTTAAGTTTCTTCTAGTTTTTTTATATTACAAAGTACACTGTTATAAACATATGTGCATGTGTTTGGTGAATGTATGTACATATGTCTGTGTTGTATGTAACCTGGGAGTGGAATTTCTTGGACACAGGACACATATCTATTCAGCTTTAGTAGTTAAGTTACTTCTGAAGCACTGTTACATCAGTGGAATAGAAGCACAGGAGTGAGGCAGATTAAGTACTTACTTTAAAGTGAGGGGGGCATTAAGCCCTGTGCACACTACATTTTTACTAAATAATATCAAGCATATTATTTAATGTTATTGACCCTTAGCTTCTTTATCTGTAAAATACATGTCCACTATACCACACAATCTTATTTCGTACTAAGTAAAATAATGTATGTTGAAAAGTGCATAACAAATTTAGTGTTTGACAAATATTCATGTGTTTACCCCTTGACTGGGTGTTAGTAAAGTTAAAAATTAAATTATATGAGAATATGAATGATTAAATCAGGGCTGTAAGAGGCTCTTGGCAGACTCTGCTCTAACCAAGTTGTCTCTTGTCACTTGTCCCTATTGATTTCACTGGAACTCCAAAAGCTCAGGGTACACAGTAGCTAATGCTCATTAATGAAGAATTTATTAAGCAACAGCTCTGTGCTCAGTGTTGCCATGTGCTATGTGGAGAATGCAGAGTAAGTGTGATCATTTCCTATCCCTCAAGGTGCTCAACTACAAACATCAGAAACTCAGGAAATATTTTAATAACGAATTATATTTGCATGACATTAGAAAAGCAGTGACATCCTCTGCTTCACACTTCTTTCACATGGCTGCAATTATTAAACTGCAATTTTTAAAATTATAAAACATACAAGGTTTAAAAGAAAACTTAACATTTGTTTATTTTACCATTCAGCAATATATCACTTCCAAGAATATTTTATAAGATAATCTTTTCGAGAAACATTGTATATCAGGTCTTAGTTTTTTGTTTGTTTTTTATTCCTCACCCGAAGATATGTTTTGGGATTATTATTATTATTATTATTGAGTTTAGAGAGAGTGGAAGGGGAGGAGAGAGAGAAACATCAATCAGTTGCTTCCCACATGTACCCTTCCCCCCCGGTGGCCCCCCACCCCCCACACACACACAGGGATAGAACCACAATCTGGGTATGTGCCCTAACCAGGAATCGAACCCACAAACTTTAGGCGATGCTCCAACTAACTGAGCCACCTGGCCAGGGCAGATCTTAGGTTTAATAAAATTTTCTACTGATTTCTAACAGATACAGCTGAATAACATTTTTTGCAACAAAATTAATGAGAATATTAAAATTAAGAAGGCCAGTGTGGCCTGGCTGGTGTGGCTCAAGGGTTGAGTATAGACGGAAGAACCAAGAGGTCACCAGTTCGATTCTCGGTCAGGGCACATGTCTGGGTTGCAGGCTCGATCCCCAGTAGGGGGCATTCATAAGGCAGCTTATGGATGAAGTATCCCTCTCTCTTCCTCT
Source organism: Myotis lucifugus (assembly GCF_000147115.1). NCBI lineage: Eukaryota > Metazoa > Chordata > Mammalia > Chiroptera > Vespertilionidae > Myotis > Myotis lucifugus. The sequence continues at coordinate 851,811 of NW_005871402.1, read as the reverse complement.
CACTCTAAAAATCAATTAAAAATTTAAAAAAAATAAGGCAGGTGCTCATCAGGACTGAGGTTCTAGAAGTTTTGCTCTTCTGTTAATCATTGTTCAGATTTAGAGAACAACCTATCACAAGCAAAATACCATATTTTTCCATGTACAAGATGCCCCCATGTATAAGACGCCCCCCTACACACACTTTTCCAACCCAGAATTAAGAAGTCAATATTTTAAACATAAAACAGAACACATTTTCATTTAAGAATTACCCCAGGTAATGTTTACATACCAGTACTATGATATTATGCAGCACATCACTTTATTCAGCCTCTGTTGCATCACTGCTCTCTTCTTCATCACTATTAGTTCCAGACATCAATTTGTTCAACTTCTATTGTATCACTGCTGAATTCTGAGTCACTGTCTATATATGTGACATGATCCTCAGTTCCGTCCATGGCATTGCTGATTCCACATTTCTTGAAGGACTTCACAATCACCTCTTGTTTGACGCCATACCATGAGTTTAGGACCCAATTTCAGACCTCAGTAATGGTTGGTTGTTTTTTCACTCTTCCTGTCAGTGTCAAGTTATCACCTGCTTTTTGCATCCATCTACTCCATTCTTCTCTCATCAGGGAATTAAATGACTTAATTGAAACATCTAGTGGCTGTCTCTGACATGTAAGTCCACCAGGAATAACTGCTAGGTGTGTTTGCAAATCTGATGTGACCCTTTTTGTCTTTTCTGTTAAATGTGCTTGGGACTGATCAAAGATAAGTAGAGCTGGCTTCTTTAAGAGCCCCCAGGTCTTCTGGACCAAACCTTTACAAACCAAATGGCCACAATGTCTTCATACATCCATCTCTTCTCTTGAACTTGCACAATAATGCCAGGTGGTATGGTTTCTTTAGGATACATTTTCCTCTTAAAAATAAGCATAGGAGGCAGTTTAGTAGCATCTGCACAGCATGAAAGCACAGCACTATAGTGTGTCTTTTCATGGCCACTTGTTTTGATTGCCAGTGTTTTGATTCCTTTCACATCAACAGTTCTGTTGGAAGCCACGTCAAAATTGAGAGGCATCTCATCCATGTTTGCAATCTGATTTGGCTCAAAATCAGATTTTTTCTGAAGTTGTATGACATAGGAGTGAAACTGTTGGATTTTATCCTCATAAACTGGTGGCATTTTCTGAGCTAACTTTGTTCCGTGTTCTCATAGCCAACCCTCTCTCCTCATAAAATTGAAGCACCATTTTGCCTTTTTTGTAAAATCAACAATGTTCATTTTGCTTGCAAACATTCTTGCCTGACATTGAATAAGCTTGGTTCACACACATAAGCCACTCTTGTGTTGCTCTATAACACAAGTTTTAAGCCTCTGCTCCAAGTTTGACCATTTTGCTGGTTTTCCTCTTAAGGCCTTCTTCTTTTTTGGCATCTTAAGGAGTTGTTCTTCCTGTTTTCTCCACTGATCATACACTCAGTGGGAGGAGGTCCAAATTGTCTCTCTGCAGCTCTATTTCCATGCTCTTTTGCACAGCTGATTACATTCAGTTTGAATTTTGCAGAGTAAGTCAATTGGTTACCAGTATTTATATTTTTATTTTTTGACATCTTTATGGGCTCAGAACGCTCTGGTCCCTGTTGCATCGGCGCACTCTTCATCTCCACCTCCAATTACAGCATCAGCTGACGTCAGTAACCATAAGGCTCATGATTGGAGGAAACCTGTTTGACAAATATGAGCAGCTAAGGCCTCGCGTGACTCCCTCCTTGGCTAACTTTTGTGTATAAGATGCCCCTTAATTTTCAGTCTAGGGATTTTAGAAGAAAATAGTGTCTTATACGCAAAAAATACAGTACTTTAGTTTATGTTTAAGTCTGGGGAATAGAAGTTAATCATAAGCAATGTAGCTTTTTTTTTTCTACTAAGAAATGAAGAAGTGAAAGTGATTTTATTTTTATGAGGGTCTGAAAAGGTTACAGAACAATATGAGGAAAGACAGAACAGCAGAAGTAAATAGTGCACTGGATTCTGGAATATAAAGGGTTTTACTATGTCTTTGTAGAGGGTGGTGAAATGTCCTACTCCGATGGCAGTATATATGCAAATACATAAATGAATCAAATAACATGGTATGTGTGTTGGGAACTAAATTATGTTGTTTGAAACATTAAATGCAGATGGAGCTATAGAGTAGAACATAAAATAGGTAACAGAAACTGGATCAGAGAGGACCATTTCTATTTCCACAGATACGATGGGATATTGCTTTTTGATAAACAGTGGATCGCATATTTCTAAGTGCATAATACCTGGTATTTCTTTTTAAAATGCAGAGTGCTGAGAGCTCTGCTGCCAGCAACTCTTCTCCACATTTGAGTCATTTTATTTGATGGAGGACCCACAGGATTTGCATTTATAAGGTTTAAACCAGGAGAAACACTGTTTTAGGCATTAAAAACCTTAAAAGCTGCTAAAGAGAGGACTGATATCATTAGATTTCTGGTTCTTAGGAATGATTTAGAGCAGTGAGCCCAGGCTGATTGGTTAGGATGTTATTGGAAAAGTGCAGGTAGGCAATGATAAAGTTTTGAAGTATAATACTGATTTGTGACAAAGATAGTAATGCAGTGCATTGAGAAATGACAGTCTATTCAATAAACAGTTATCAATAAGAAAAGTAGGTCTCTTATTTTCTATTTGTCACAGATGCAAAATTCTCACATTAAACACAAAAAGTCCAACTATATTGAAAATATAAATATGATAGGTAGAACAACAGAGCTTTAAGAGGAGAATAACCTAACAGCTTTGGTTAAGCATAGAGCTTTAAAATAGTGTATTAAAAGCTTTAAAAGAAAAAAATGATAAAATGGACTATATTAATATTAATATCTCTTGTTCATTCAAGACATCATTAAGAGAGTGAAAGGGCAAACCAGAGTAGAAGCTATTTTTAATGCATAGATTCAGAACAGATAAAGAATTCTTAAATAATAAGAAAAAGAAAACTAAGTTAAAATGCTTACTTTTGAAGTGGATATCCAAATTATGACTTAACATATGAAAATTTGCACATAATATAGGACATTGGGGAAATGCCAATAAAAATTGCAATGTAATAAGCCACATTGTATTGATTAGAAACATGTCATTAAGATTATGATGATTCAAGGGGAGGGGAATTAGACTCCATCCCTTGGAAGTAGCAAGGTCAGTTTGAAGATCATAGAGGCTGGGAGATACTGCTGTGACCATCTTTGAAAACACAATCTACCACAAAATACATTGATGAGATTGACATTCAACCCATCAATATAGATAATTCTTTCAAATATTATGTTGAGTTAGTGAAGTCAGATACAAAAGATTACATGTTGAATAAATTAATTTATGTACAAAGTATTATAAAAGGCAACACCAGCATATGCTTTTTCCTGTAAGAATGGTGGTTACCCTTTGGGGAGAGTAATTAAAAGAGAGCGGGACAATGAATTCTGAGGTATTATTTATTTTATGTTTGGTTTTTTTTTTTAGTACTAGTTACTAGTTAGCATTAGAAAATTTATCAATTGTTCATTTATAGTATAAAATTTTTTTCTCTATGTATATATTATACTTCAACAAAAGTTAAAGTAAAAATAAAAACCCTTTTAAATTGGTTATATTTAGTATATATGGTTTTGTCAATATTTTAAGATCATTTCTAAATTTTTGTTTCTTTGTTTTCCTTCACTCATTATTCTATAGTTTCTTATTTTTTTAATCATTATACTTCTGCATAAAACTCTTACAAAGTAGCATGCTACCTCATTGGAAATAATACTTATAAAAATAATGCTGGTTTAGTTGCTCATTTTTAACACAAATAAATTATTTCCAAAGGTAAAATTAGGCTCACCACTATGAGATGTTCTTTGTTAGAAATAGTAAAATTGAAAGGTATTGAATAAGACATGAATGATTTTAATATAAGAAGCAAATATTTTTTATGGTATTTATATACACTTAGAAATAGCTATTTTCCCTCAAAAATTTGGAAAGTGACATTTTTTCTCTTATATATACTTTTAAAAAATCTACATCTAATCTATCAGCAAATTCTTTCTGTTTTTGCTTTAACACATGGAATCCAACCATCCCCTACCACCTGCATTGCTACTGCTCTGTCCTAATGCACCTTATTTTCTACTTACATTTTTCAGTGGCATCCTAACAAGGACCCCTCCCCATTTTGCCCTTTCACCCTTGTGTCCTAATTCACAATGCAGCAGCTTCAGTGATCTTTTAAATCTGTCAGATCATGTAGTGATGTACGATAGCCCCCATCCATCCTGGGTAAAATTAGTGTTTAACTTTTAATCTTGCTTTTCTGGCTTCTGTAAAGACTTGCTTAAACAATAAGAATACTCCCTATTCCTTAGGGGCCATAAAAATATGCCCTGGATAGAGTCATCAGCCCAGGTGCCGCTGAGTCTCAACAATCACTATTCTTCTGTGCCTGAGTACCAAGACCATAATAATTGTTTTCCATTGACTCAGTGGCTCTAGTTCCAGTTCCAGGAACCGAGACTATGGATAATTGTTAAAGATAACTAACTTGCTCAATTTAGCTTCTGTAGAGATTGCTTTCGCAAAATAATTCTGCATTCCAATGGTGAATAAGGGTATGATTTTGCCTATATAAGCATCCTGTTGCTTTGATTCAGGACTGCAAGATTTGGAGCCTCATCTCCCTCGCAGTTGCCGGCTTTATTGATTAAAGACTCTTTGATTTGATTTTGCGTCCTGTGTGTCACTCTCGCGGTACAATACAACAGTAGGTCATTGTTGCTCGTATGCAACTCATCTTCCAATGGCTTTGACCTCAGAGTAAAAGTAAAAGTTCTCACCAAGACGTACAAGGTGGTACATGCTTCAGCCCCTTCCTCTCTCCTAACATGCTTATTTAACTACCTGCTCTTCCTGCTTTTGTCAAAAAATGCCAGGCAAGTTCTCATCTTGAGTCTTTGTATTTCCTCTGCCTAAACTTTTTTTCCCCCAGAGCTCTGAATAACCTGTTCTTTAATTGTCTTCTGGTGTTTGTTCATGTTTCTCCTTTAATCTGAGGCTCTGTCCCAACCACTCTATTTAATGTTTCAACTCTTATCTTATCCCCATCATTTCCACTTATTCAATGATTCCAAATATATTTTTGTACAAAGCAGTCATCAACTTTACATATTTTTTATTTTGGCACTTGTTTATTATCCTAAGTCTTCTCTACTTTACTTTCACCCTTAGCATAGTGAGTTCTGGGGCCATAAGGACAGAACATGTGTGTGTACCCGTGTGTACATGTGAGTGTCCATGTATACACATGGGTTGCCCAGGGCCTTTACCCATTATCTTCTCTCATTCTGAAACAAAATTCTCTTTTCCACTGCCCTTTGCCTCTTTTTCAACTTTCATGTTTAAGCCTAAAGGTCTTCTTCTTAGGGAATTTTTATCTAATCATTCTACAAAAAGTAGTCAGGGCCTCCACCTATTATTCTCTATCATATTTCCTTGTTTATTTCTTTCATAGATCTTTAGCATTATGTAGTTATCTTCTTCAATTAATTATTGACGTGTTTTTCTTCTTAACTTTAATATAATCTCAATGAGGAGAAGAGCTCATTAGAAATTGAATGTGTAAGTAGACTGAGTAAATTTTACTTGGATATTGGCCTTTCTTTTTGACAATTTCTCTTATAGATAATGCTTATATTTATTTGTTCTTTGAATATGTTTTCTATTGCTTCCATACAGATAGCTAAAAAAAGCAGAGTTAAGTAATATTTTTATTTGCCAAAATATGACATTTTTTTATTTCTATTTTTGAGCATATTCCAATTCCTTTTCTGATTATTATATTTCTTTCATAGGAGAAGGGCAGCTTCCTTCATTGGATGAGCCTGATAAATCTGATGATAACTCCTGAACCAATTAACTACAAAAATTCCTTTGGCTCCAGGATTGGTTTATGGCTGATTTCATTAAATAACTAAAATAAACAGCAGAATATATTATTTTTTTCATTCTGTTGATTTTGTGCTATGGAATTGTGAAACTTTGACATTCCATAGTTATTTTGTTCTCAAGGGGCCTCCCTCACCTTAGAGATGAAGACTGATGGGAAATTGGAAAGGTACAGAATAGATCCACTGAAGTTAGTTAGATTAAATCAGATGTACCTTTGGACTTACAGTTGTGTGAGCAAATATATTTGCCTATTTTATCCATTATAATTGGCTCTTCTATATTTATAGCCAAAAGCAGCTTAACTAAAATTCACTTTTTATTATCTTATTTTTTTTAACAGCACTTTCTACTATTATAGTCTATTGGAAAATTCTTCATATTATCCATTGCTTTGGACATATTGATTTAAATGTCACTATAGCTATTTGAGAGGCATTTCATAGTGGAAAGCTCGTACCTATCACCTTCACATTGCTTTGAATATAGATAATATTTTTTAGTAAACTTTCAAACATGAGGCCCTAGTTCCTGTCATTATTACTGTTATTGATTAGTTTAGTGTCTTCCAACAGCTAAAATCAATTACAAGTCAAAGGTAATGCTATTTTATTCTTCATTCCACAGACTGTACACTAATCGGAGTTTCTTTCAGGTAGGGAGACACTAATTTTAGAGTTTGTCTGCTTCTTTCAAAGTTATATAATCTTTCATCAGTAAATATTGATTCAATTTCAGTCCATTTGGACATTTTTTAGAAAGTAACTCTCGGTACAACTAATCAGTCTTACCAGTAGTCCACCTGGGGGAGATGGGAGTCTGCTAGAAACCCAGATGCCACCTTCTCAGGGCCAAGCGCTAATATTATTACAGCACCAGCTGGGGGAGTGCACTGCCCTGGTCTCCGTAATTAGGTCCTGTGGAGGGGTCTACTGGATGCAATAATGTCAAAAACAATAAAAAAAAATTTAAATATATTTTATTGATTTTTTTATAGAGAGGAAGGGAGAGGGATAGAGAGTTAGAAACATCGATGAGAGAGAAACATCAATCAGCTGCCTCCTGCACACTCCCCACTGGGGATGTGCCCACAACCAAGGTACATTCCCTTGACCGGAATCAAACCCGGGACCCTTGAGTCCACAGGCTGATGCTCTATCCACTGAGCCAAACCGGTTAGGGCAACAATAAAAGTTTAATAAAAAAGAAAGAAAGGAAGAAAACCCAATCATTTTCACTAATTATCTTTTGAGAAAGCCAGAAAATATACAGATAACCATCAGATATTCTGATATTTATAATTTTATGTACTATTAATTGACTACATGTATCATTATTTGGTTTGGAATTGATGCAAATATGATCAATATTATGATGAATCTCCTAAATGGAAAATTGATAATACTTGACAATTATGAACACTAATATGAACCAAGGTCTTGGAACTGCTCAGCAGTTTTATTTTGTTCTCATTTTTTTTCTAACTTCTGAAACAACTTTATGTGTTCCCTACCCTTAATCCTAAAATTATCCTTCCCCCACCTGATTCTCATCATGCAATCTTATTTTATGATTCACATAAAAAGTAAATTCCATCAAAGAGCTTTCTCATCTTCCTGACATCAAATCTCTAAACTCACCTATGTCTGTAGCCATGTTCCTTTCTACTTCTGTTTACAAATGGATGAGGTGCTTTTTTACCTGTCAGGAATCAATTACTTCATGTGTGCAGTGAATCCTCACTGCCAATGTCTTTGAGAACGTCCATGAGTTGTTAAACACAGCCTACATCTTTAACCCCTCACCGTCCACATTAGTCGGTGAAGTAGTCAACTGTCACCCTGTCTTATGGCCAATACACTCATCTATCCCCTTTCACAGCAGTTGTTTTGTAGGAATTGTCTGGATATGCTGTCTCCATTTTTTCCCGTACACATTTTCACCCAATCTAAGCTGGCCTTTGCTCCCACGGTACCGCCTAAATTGTTCTCTTGTTTATGATCAATGTAGGAAACATTAAGTGAGATAGCTGCTGACTCATTAACATTCCTCCAGTAAAAATTTATTTTCTCCTTCTGATATCTTCTGATTGGGCTGATTAAATAAGTGCAAAGGCAGCTAAATTAAAGTGAACTATTTATAAGTTTTTAAATAGGATTTAAATACTCAAATTGCAAGATATAAAAAACTAAGAACTTGCGCTGATGAGTACCCCTCCAGAAAATGTCCATAAGGTCCTCCTGCTGAAGGGAGCAGCCTGTGGTCCGTCAATCTTGGCCACAGATACTCTGTTCTTTTTTTAAAAAAAAACACACAAATATTTTATTGATTTTTTTACAGAGAGGAAGGGAGAGAGATAGAGTCAGAAACATCGATGAGAGAGAAACATCGATCAGCTGCCTCCTGCACACTCCCCACTGGGGATGTGCCCACAACCAAGGTACATGCCCTTGACCAGACTCGAACCTGGGACCCTTGAGTCTGCAGGCTGATGCTCCATCCACTGAGCCAAACCGGTTAGGGCGATACTCTGTTCTTATTCTACTTTTATGAACTCTCCTATTAACCAAATACAGTTCATACTCCCAACCAGGACACTATTGAGAGTTAATGAAGATTCTATTAATCATTATATCAAGAGCACATGTGTAATCAGGATTTACACCCTCCCCCCAAAAAATAATTAAAAAAAGAGTAGGGATGATCTTTATCCTTTCTTGTTCAAGTTAAGTCAACATTTTCTATTATATGCTACAAAAAATATTAACTGTATCAGTTCTAATAGCTTTCATGTTCTAAATAAAACGAGTGCTTCCATTATTATCTGACTTGATTTCTCAACAGCATTTGCCACTCCTAACTGCTTTCTCCTGTGGTAACACTCTCTTCTTGGCTTCTACATCTGTTTTCCTATTGCTTTTTCCTAGTGGCTTTGCCATCTCCTCACTTTTGAGAGACAATTCTCCCTGGTTCATTGGCATTTCTGTACATTTTTTTTGTTTGTATGAAACACTATTTGTTCTTTGTTTAATTCAACCTTTACAAGGATATTTGTATAGGAAACAGCCTTTCCTATACAGCCTTTCTTTTTAGGTCAGGTGGTGCCTTACTCTGAAAGCATGCTAACTGTCCAGTATAATAAAGGTAATGCCTCCCTGCAGAGCATAGGGCAGGGAGAAGTAGGTCATTTATAAAAGACTAGTGGCCTGGTGCACAAAATTTGCACCTCAGCCCAGCTTGCACCCTCTCCAATCGAGGACCACTTGGGGGATGTCTGACTGCCGGTTTATGCCCAATCCCTATGGCAGTTGGACATCCCTCTCGCAATCTGGGACCACTGGCTCCTAACCACTCACCTGCCTGCTTGCCTGATCATCCCTAACTGCCTCTGCCTGCCTGCCTGATTGCTTCTAACCCCTCTTCTTGCCTGCCTGATCACCCCTAACTGCCCTCCCTGCCGGCCTGATCTTACCCCCAACTGCTCTCCCCTCCTGGCCTGATCTCGCCCCCAACAGCCCTCCCCTGCCAGCCTGATTGCCCCTAATGGCCTCTGCCTTGGCCCCCACCACCATGGCTTTGTCTGGAAGGAAGTCGGATGTCCAGAAGATGGCCGGTTGACCCAGTCTAATTAGCATATTACCCTTTTATTAGTATAGATAGATTATATAGGATAGGATGGCTTAAATGTAGGGGGAAAGCCTTTTTCAGCAGGAGGAGATGCTCTTGGCAGACAAAAATATATAATCCCTATATCTGGACTAATAGCCAGCCATATGCACCATACTGCCAAACCGGTCATTAAAAAATTGATCCGCTTTCTTACACCTTACACCAAACAGCTGTTGCCCTTAAAACCCCTCCTCAGCCCCCACCTTAGGTTCTGCCTTCTCAATTCCCCCAGATTAGGTTCTGATTGGTTGGTTTCTATGCCGGTCAGTGTCAAAAGCTCTGCCTCCTAGGCAGCCATTGACTCCTCACAGTACACCCAGATTAGGTTCTGATTGGTCGGTTTCTATGCCAGTCAGCATCTCCGGGCCTATCTCTGGGCCTGATCAGAGAGGCAGGGATGATCAGCATCCCCCAGGGCTGTTAGCAAGGCCTGGAAAGAGAGGCGGGGCTGCTGGTGAGGTCCGGAGAGAAAGACAGAGGCAAGGGCTGATCAACAGCTGCCACGGAGCCTGCGGATCAGACCCTGATTCTCTCTTCAGGCCTCTCTCCGGGCCTGATCCACAGCCCCGTTGGCTGTCAGTGCTGGGTTGCTGCATCTGCAGCAGTGGCAGTCAGTGCTGGTCACCATGGCGACCCAGCACTGACTGCAGGACTGACTTCTGGTGTTTGGTCGTCCATTCAGTCATTTTGGAAGTTATGGACCCTGGCTATATATATATATATATATATATAGAGAGAGAGAGAGAGAGAGAGATTGGGTTTCCTAATCTCGGGGTTTCTGACCTGTAACACAGTTCGGTATACAGGTGGGAATTGATCTGAGCCCATATGCATTGACCTGTGTGACTTGGGTAAGAAGAACTGCTGCAAGTACATTGACTCTCAATGGTACTTGCTGAGACATGAGTATAGGAAGAGTCGGTATCTTGTGTCTTCTGCAGTGTGAATGAAACTCTCAGGCTAAATTTTTAGCTTACAAATAGGGCGACATCTCAGACCCTTCCTAGTTCTTTTTTCTTTTTAGTTGATATATATAACATAGTGTAAATTTAAGGTGTACAACATGTTGATTTGATACAATTATATATTGTAATATAATTACCACCATAATGTTAGCAAACACCTCCATCGAGTCACATAATTATTTCGTTTTGTGGTAAGAACACTGAAGATCTAGTCTCTTAGCAACCCTGAGCTATATAGTACACTATTCTTGACTATAATCACACTACAGGCCGGTGCACGAATTCGTGCATGGGTGGGGTCCCTAGGGGTGGCCTGCAGAGATCAGGCCCCAGCTCTCGCCCCCAGCCTCACAGCTCTGCAACCCCACCTGGCACCCTGCCTTGGCCTGGCGCTGCCCCCTCTCCTGCTCCACCATCTCGCCATGGTCCCACTCTCGTCGGGGCCAGCAGTGACTCCTCTGCCACCTACTGCCAGTGCCACTTCGCCAATGCCCACCATGTTCCTTGCCACCCCCTTGTGGTCAGCGCATGTCATAGCAAACGATTAAACTCCTGATTGAACTCCCAGTTGAATGATTACCCGAGGGGACAATTTGCATATTAGGCTTTTATTATATAGGATGGCTGTATATTAGATCTTCAGAACTTATTCATCTTCTAACTGACAGTTTACACACTTTGAGTAAAATCTTCTTAATTTTCCCACACTCCTGGCAACATCCCCCGGTAACTTTCATTCTCTCCATTTCTATGAGTTCAAAGACAAATACTTACTGCACACATGGAGATGTCACTCATATGTGGAATATAAAAAAGCATTCATGGTTCCTGACATTCATCCTTTCTGGAATCTCTATATGGTGATATTCCTCAAGGGCCCTTTCTGTTTATATTCTGTTAGCTTCTGGGTGATCCCATCCACATATAAATTGCAGTCTTTTTATTATATCAATTCAGATTGATAACTCTCACCTTTATTCTCTTCCAAATTTCAGATGCATGTATTTGTCACAAAAATATGTTCAAGATTTAGCCCTGGATTCCCTTGAAGATTTCTCTATATTTCTATGTTTCTCTTTCACATTTATTGAAATATTGCAAATGCTTTTCTACCTACAGGGCATGCACAAGTCTGTGCTTCTGCTGGAAGGACTGTTTATCAAATTTTCAATTGATTATGCTCTGCTATTCTTCAGGTTTCTAAAAGAAAGACTCCCCTGCCACTCCAATATATATATATCAGGTCTATCATTTTTACTCAGTAATTTTTCACACAATTTATCATTATTTGTCATCATATATTCATTAGTGTGGGGGAAATATTATCACAGTCACCATGCCTTTTTAGTGTTTAAGCTGAGAGATTTTAGGAAAGTTGTTTCCATTCTGGTTCTGTAATTTATTCTCAGTGTCAAATGCAGTGCTTGCCATAGAGTAACTACTGATTATTTGTTGAAACAAAACAGGCAATATTCTGTTCTTCACTAAAACTCTTCTAAGATCAGCCTATTCTTCTTTAAGAATAGTCATACATACAATGTGTAATATACAGTTTATTAAATATCCCATTATTTGACATTTAGGTTTCATTTTTCCTTTTGAAGTTTAAACAAATTATAAATGGACAAATAGGCTGATAAATATTTCTTTGAATCTTCAATTAAATCCTTAGAATAGTTATTAAACTTTTCTTTCTAAAATCAGTTGGTATGTGTCATTCCCTTTATCTGTCAGAATAGGGTAGGTCATGCTGCAGTAACCACACAATTCATCGGCTTGTTGCCTGGTACAGTTCGTTGGCTTAGGGAAGCTGCTTCTTAACACATACTTTCAATATTCCCCATGACACAGGGTTGTGTTCATTGAAAATTGCATTCAGCCTCTTGAAATTTCTATCAGAAAACATTACATATCCTTTTCGCTCACTAGCCATTGGCCTGAGCAGCTTTCAGGGTCATTCCTAACATCAAAACTTCAAGGGCCTAGAGAAGAAACCATAACACCTGTCAAGTTTCCTAATCATTGCAACATTTCTCTTTTGGAAACTTGGCATTAATCCATCATTCCCTTCTCTTCTTATTCTTGTTCCTACCCTGACCTGGTCCCTAAATATTTTCTGATGTCCCCGTTTTAATTGCTAATACTTTGAAAACTCCTTTGCCTATGTTAACCACTCAGTCTACAATTTACTTTCCTTTTTTTTTCAATGTTGAATCAATTCCCTTTATTTTTTAAATTTCTTTATTTTTTTTCTATATTTTATTGATTTTTTACAGAGAGGAAGGGAGAGGGATAGAGAATTAGAAACATCAATGAGAGAGAAACATCGATCAACTGCCTCCTGCACATCCCCTACTGGGGATGTGCCCGCAACCAAGGTACATGCCCTTGACCAGAATCGAACCCGGGACCCTTGAGTCCGCAGGCTGACGCTCTATCCACTGAGCCAAACCGGTTAGGGCTTAATTTCTTTATTGATTAAGTTATTACATATGTGTCCTTATCCCCACATTACCCCCCCATTTCCCCCCCACTCATGCCCTCACCCCCCTGTTGTCTGTGTCCATTGGTTAGGCCTATATGCATGCATATAAGTCCTTTGGTTGATCTCTCCCCCTTACCCCCACCCTTTATTTTTTATTAAAAATTTTAATGTTGACAAAATTGCAGACTTCCCACATTCCACCCCTCCCCCACACCCTATGCCCACCTCCACCCACCTCCACCCTCACCTTCGGCTTTCACCACACTATTGTCTTTGTCCATAGGGAATCCATATATGTTCTTTAGCTAATCCCTTCAACTTCTTTATCCAGTAACCCCCACCTCTTCCCCTTGGGCACCAGCCAGTCTGTTTCATGTATCCATGCTTCTGGGTCCATTTTATTAGTTTACTAGAGGCCTGGTGCACCAGTGGGGTCCCTCAGCCTGGCCTGCAGGATCGTGCCAAAACTAGTTCTCCAACATCCCCCAAGGGGTTCAGGATTGTGAGAGAGTGCAGACCAGGCCCAGGGACCCCACTGGTGCATGATCAGGGCTGGGGAGGGACGCAGGAGGTTGGCCAGCCTGGGAGGGACCAAGAGAGGGCTCCAGGGTGTGTCCAGCCGATCTCGCTCAGTCCCGATCGGCTGGACCCCAGCATCTGCCCCCTGGTGGTCAGTGCATGTCATAGCAACTGGTACAGTGCATGTCATAGCAACTGGTCAACTGTCTGCCCCCTGGTGGTCAGTGCACATCATAGCGAGTGGTTGAGTGGCCTTAGCATATCATTAGCATATTATGCTTTGATCGGTTGAATGGCCAACCAGACAACCAGACACTTAGCATATTAGGCTTTTATTATATAGGACTTTGTTCATTAGATTCCACATATTAGTGAGATCATATGGTATTTGTCTCTGACAGGCTTATTTTACTTAGCATAAATTTATTTTCTCGTTCTCACCTATTGTAATGCTTTTCATCCTTTCTACTTTCAAATATTATTTCACTTGATAACCATTCTTAATTTCACAAATTCTCTTTGTAGTCATAATTCAAGATAGAGATTATACTACATGTTTTTCTTATTAGTTTGTACCATATGATATTGCTAATATTTAATTATCTTGACAAAATGGCACTTAATGTGGTTTAACCTAATATTTCTTAGTGCTTATATAGAGTTCTAATAAATGTTTATATATTTGTATTGTGTTTTAAAAATTGAAAGAATTTGAAGTGGCAAAAACAAAATATTTGAAGTTCTAAAGGAAAGAAACTGATCATCAATACTCCATTCCAAGAAACATAAATTAGGTAAAAATGTTTAGTTGTCACAGAAATTAGATTATCATCAAAGCCAAGATCTCTAAATTTAACCAGGGTCACGTCTACCATATGAGAAAGATGTTCTATGTAAATGCATTGTCACTGTCATTCTCTCATTAGGATTGGCTCTGTGTATTAGATATCTTCAGTCTCATTTTTGTAGATTAGCTGATAATACCGTAGAAAAATTATATTTTTTTACATCTACAATATTGAGGTCTTCCCTGTAGTCAATAACATGTATATTAAAAATAATGTCCTGGATTTTTATTACCTGGCACTATTTTCTCTTACACATTTTATGTTTAAAGGCAAGCAGGCCATACCTTATTTTTCTTGTGTAGTCTAATAGTATATAGTAGTTTAAGAAAAAACTTAATTTTAGATATTTTTGCCTAATCATGCAAAATTCTAAAGAATGCAAAACAATTTAAATACAACCCTATGCTATTAGAGTCACAAACAGTTTCTCTGAAAGACTAAAAATGTATGATGATGTTATGTACATGATTGCTCTACTCTTATACTCCCTTGAAAAATTAAAAACTGCAAAGCATTTTATGCTCCTTAAGAGCAAATGATGTATAAGAGCCACTTAAGTTGCAGAAGTGCTACCTATCATTATGTCTCCCACACTAGTGAGAGAAATTGGGTGTTTAAAAAGCTGTAATGTGCCTTTTACTTGAAATGATCAGGTTTTAATTTCCTCTCTGTGGAGTAACTCTGACATGATGGTTCCTGTCTCTGTTTAATCTGAATATGATACTCTTTCTTTATAAAAAGTAAAATATAAAATCCTAAGACATTTTTTCCAATTTGCACTTATACCATCCATTAAAAATATAGCACTTGCAACCACTTCCATTGCATACACAAATATGCTAGTTTCCTGCATTTTAAATCTTTACAAAAGGACATTAAAAAGGAATCATTCTTCCTCAGTGTTTATTGAAATACCAGTGAGACAGAATTAGATACCAAAATGATTATGAGACCAATATGCATATGAAGTTTTCAGAAAAAAATATATATAATCCACCACATTTGAGTTTTAGCATCTCCACCAAACTGTAAAAAAAAAAAAAATCAGAATTTGAGGAGAGATTTTGTAAAATAGTTCCTGAGGGTATCACCCTACTGATTAGAGCTTGGAAAATTTGAAATATGTAAATATGTCTATTGCTTTCTAGGCTAACAACTCATGCCTAAATTACATCCTAGAAATCTATAATGGAATTGTGGGTGGAAGTCTGAATTCCAACCCCCCTCTTATTCCCCTCAGGAATTCTATGTTCAAAAATATACGTTACATAAAATATATGTTATATCTTTAGCCACAAAACCCAGAGGACATGCAGAGTTTGTTGGATTTTTTAATGTTTCCACTGGATCTTTCGCCCAAAGTGGGGTTGCTTCCCATGGACTATTTTCCATAGGGCTTCCTGATGGGGTAAGCAAATCTTAGCAAAGAGAGGCTGGTTTATTCCACCCAGCACCCAGTGGTTGAAAAAGGAGGACGAATCCCATAAGGAAACTAAAGGATGTATAGTCTGGATGGAACTGACAAAGAGCTACAACCTTATCACAAGTAAATTAACACAATCCTCTCCAGGGACCTCAATTTTAACCACCTACCAGACCTAGAGGGCTCTAGGCCACCTAGTTTAATAAGCACTCTCCTATATTTTACCCCTTTTTATTCTCTATCCACTTATACCCCAGCTGAAACCAAAACAGCTCCAGTGAGTGCAGGAGTATTGCGTAGGATAAAAGAAGGAGGGAAAGAAAACAAACTTGTCCCAGTCTCTTTTCCAGTCAGATGAAATAGTAACACATGATGTCACTCGTTTGTGGGATATAAAGAACATCATAAACTGATGAACTAAAATACAGAGACAAAGAAGCATTGAACAGACTGTCACACTACAGCGGGAAGGCAGGGGAGGGTTGGGGGGTGGGTAAGAGATCAACTGAAGGACTTGCATGCATGCATGTAAGCATAACCAATGGACACAAACGTGGGGGGGGGGTGATGGCATGTGCCAGGGGTTAGGGGAGGCTGGGGTGAGGTCAATGGGGGAAAAAGGAGACATATGTACTACTATTTGTAATACTTTAAACAATAAAAAAGTATAAAAGAAGAGGTCAGAAAGAAGGAGTAAAGAGATCACTCTCAATCAATTTAAAACATCAAAATGTAACTATACATGTGATGGGATTCTCTAGTTACTAGCTTAAGATGTATTTTTGTTGTTATTAAAAGGGCTTTTTTAATATCTGATAATTATCAGGGAAGTTTTGTCCTGTACTAGTCTACATTAAAGGGCAAGGAAGTTTACAGCATTAAATATATTTCAAAGACTGTAGAATTGAAAGTCAATCTAAAGAGCAGCCGTTTGGCAACCTTGTGAATGAGGTTCCTTTAAGTATATTTCTCTAAGATATAAATGAATAGGGAAGCCTTGCAAATGTTTATTCCAGTATTATATTTTTTCCTGACTTGTGTCAAGAAAGAAATATATAATTAGCTGTTTTCATGACTCTTTAATATGTGCCCTTTTCTGTGTCTTGGTAGTAGGCTAAATAAAGTTCAACTAAAAATATTAAATCTTAATCCCTGGAACTTGTAAATGTTACTTTAAAAGAAAAGGGTGCCCTAACCGGTTTGGCTCAGTGGATAGAGTGTTGGCCTGTGGACTGAAGGGTCCCAGGTTTAATTCCGGTCAAGGGCATGTACCTTGGTTGCGGGCACATCCCCAATAAGGGGTGTGCAGGAAGCAGCTGATCGATGTTTCTCTCTCATCGATGTTTCTCTCTATCCCTCTCCCTTCCTCTCTGTAAAAAATCAATAAAATATATTTTTTTTAAAAAGGGTATCTGCAGATGTGATTAAATTAAAGAATCTTGGCAGAGGTGGACTCGCCTGGGTTATGGAGTCCTTTCAGGAAAGATGCTTAGTGAGATTGACAAACACAGGAAGCATGTGACCATGGAGGGTTTGTGGGAGTGATTGGGGCCACAAAAAGAGTATTAGCAAACACTAGGAGCTGGAGCAAATAAGGAATAGGTTCTCTCCTGCAGCCTCCAGAGAGAGCATGCCCTGCTGACCTCATTTATCTCAGTAAAACTGATTTTGGACTTTTGGCCTCCAGACATGAGAGATTTCATTCCTGTGTCTTAAGCCACAAGGTTTGTGGGAGTATGTTATAGCACCCACAGGAAACTGATGCAGCTCTCTAAGTTTTATTACCTCTCTCTTTTTCTTTCCATTTTTCTAGGATTCAAAGCTGAAATGGACGTCAGTAGCTATTTATTTCAGTGGCCTTTAAATTGTGCTTCTCTGAGGCCCACAGTTTTCTCTGATGCTAGCTAAAGGACCACAGCTGAGGTTGAATGAAAAGACCTGGTTTTCATTATTTAGAAATAAATAAGTCCAGAAAAATCACTTGGCATCTCAAGCTTAAAACTAGGGGTGGTTTACCCCAAAGCCCTTCCTCTGCATCTTTTTTGCTAGCAGAACCCTGGTTGTTAACAGTGTCCACCCCTTTCCCTCAGAATCATTGTTAGATCCTGAAAACCAATTCCCAGCCATTTCCTTGGGAGATATTGGTTTGGGAGTGGATAAAGCGGGGAAGAGGGAGTTTTGGGATGGGGAACAAAGCAGGAATCTTTCAAAAAGTTTTTTTTTTTTTGAAAAAAAATAAAAAGAATAATCGCTCTTGTTTCATTTTGTAGCTGAAACTGCTACAGCCATCTTATCAACAGGTGAGTTACTGTGAGGATCAAAGGTGACACTGAGGCTGGCAGAGCAGAGAAAGGGAAAGGACCTGGACGCATGATGATATGACGGAGCCAGTGAATTAGTGCACATGGGAGATACTAACTTATCTCTAAGCACTTTGTGTTTCTTATAAGCATTTAGGCAATTGAAACAATTATCTCAAAGTAAAACATATGGTATATGAAACTAAGTAGAGAGTTAGCTGGTGCCAAAATGGAAACAGTCAAATGATGCAGTTAAGATGAGAATGAACAGGTGAGAGAAATAAGGGTAGGCATGGAAAGGTAATTTGGTGTGAGACCTCTGTTCTTCTAGAAATACAGTTTGAGGAAATGTTCTGAGACATATTTTACTTTAATATTCTATTGCAGACATGGGAAGAAGTTAATTGTTATGCCTAATATAATTTTTTTTAACTTTATTGTTGAAAGTATTACTTAAGTCCCACTTTTTCCCCCACTGACCTCTTCCAGCCTGTTCCCATCCCTCCAGGCCCTCACTACCCCCTTGTCTGTGCCCATGGGTTATGCATATATGCATACAAATTCATTGCTTGACCTCCTCCATGCAAAAAAAAAGAAAGGAAGGAAGAAAGAAAGAAAGAAAGAAAGAAAGAAAGAAAGAAAGAAAGAAAGAAAGAAAGAAACTAAACCATCACCTTACACTATACACAGTAATAAACTCAAAATGGATAAGACTTAAATGTAAGACATGGAACCATAAAAGTCCTAGAAGAAACCATAAGCACCAAAAATCAGACATCTCTTGTAGAAATATGTTTATTGATACATCTCCTAGGACTAAGGATAAAATAAACAAATGGGATACATGAAAATACAAAGCTTCTGCACTGCAAAAGAAACCATCCTATATAATAAAGATGTAATATGCAAATGGTTTTTACACCGGAAGCGTAACAACCAATTGCTTAATGCCCAGATCACGGATCAGCAGGAGGGTGGGGCAGCGAGCTACAAGCAGGTGGTAGAGAGCTATAGGAAGGGGCAGGGCAGCAAGCTATGAGGGGGGGCAGAGGGGCAGAGGGAGCTACAGGAGGGCGGCAGCGAGCTACTGGCTACAAGAGGGCAGCAGAGAGATATAGGAGGGGACAGGGCAGCAAGCTATGTGGGGGATGGGGGGAGGGGGGACAGGAGGAGCTATGGGAGGGTGGAGCAGTGGGCAGAGAGCTACTAGAGGGCGGCAATGGGCTACTGGCGAGCTACTGGAGCACGGATTCATGCGCAGGGCTGCTAGTCTACAAAATAACAAGCGAGCCCACTACATGGGAGAACATATTTGCCAATGATACATTTGATAAGGGGTTAATCTCCAAGATATATAGGGAACTCATATAGCTTATCAAAAGGAAGAAAAACAATCCAATTAAAAAATGGTCAAAGGACCTAAATAGAAAATTTTCCAAAGTGGACATACAGAAAGCCCAGAGACATATGAAAAAATGTTCACTCATCTGAGAGATGCAAATCAAAAGGACAATGCGATATCATCTCACAC
Organism: Myotis lucifugus; assembly: GCF_000147115.1. Taxonomy (NCBI): domain Eukaryota; kingdom Metazoa; phylum Chordata; class Mammalia; order Chiroptera; family Vespertilionidae; genus Myotis; species Myotis lucifugus. Next base: position 832,076 of record NW_005871402.1, on the reverse strand, counting down.
CTGTGAGGATGTGGAGATATGGAGAAAAGGGAACCCCAGTACACCGCTGGTGGGAATGCAGACTGGTGTAGCCATTATGGAAAACAATATGGAGTTTCTTCAAAAAATTAAATGTGTATCTGCCATTTGACCCAGTGATCCCACTTCTAGGAATATATCACAAGAAGCCAGAAACACCAATCAGAAAGGATATATGCGCCCAATGTTGAACGCAGCACAATTTATTATAGCTAAGATTTGGAAACAGCCTAAGTACCCATTAGCAGATGAGTGGATTAAAAAACTGCCTAATATAAATTTAAATACTAATAATATAAATTTAAAATACAAATTTAATAAAACTAAATGCATATTTTCTTCATTCATGCAAACAGCATTTAATCAGCATCTACTATGTGAATTTAACTTGTTATAAACTGTGGTAATAATAACAGGTGCTATTTCTGAGTGTTTTAAACCACTATATCATCACAGTCTCACAAAAACATTATGAGCAGGTACTGTTATTCTATCCCATGTTACAGATGAGCAAATGGAGGCTCACATTCATTAATCACTGTCTTGCTGAAGGTTACACAAGATAAGATCTTAGATTTGAACCCAGACAATCTGACTGCAGAACCCAGGTAGGCTCTTAGTGTCTGCATTATAATCTTATGGCAGGGAACAAGACAGACAACAAGATAACATTCCAATGGGAGTTCCAACAGCGTTTTTTTGTTTTTTTTTTAAAGATATATTTTATTGATTTTTTACAGAGAGGAAGGGAGAAAGATAGAGAGAGTTAGAAACATCGATAAGAGAGAAACATCGATCAGCTGCCTCCTGCACATCTCCTACTGGGGATGTGCCTGCAACCCAGGTACATGCCCTTGACCGGAATCGAACCTGGGACCTTTCAGTCCGCAGGCCAATGCTCTATCCACTGAGCCAAACCGGTTTCGGTGAACAACAGCGTTTTTTAATACTAAACTGTTAACCTGTTTGACACACACAAAAACATAATACCTTACAGTATTAATAAGGGAATCATACTCAGATAAGGAAATTGCAGTTTAGAAAGATTTTAAATTGCCAAAGTTCTAATAGTAATTGGTAGGACTAAACTTGAATCATGGTCTCACTAAAATAAAAGTTTATCTCCTTGCTAGTCTTACCAGTATTATACATATTGTCTGTCTAAAATATATAGACAAATACTCCTCAGATCAAATAATTACAAGGAATAAAAAAGTTATGTTGTAACAATTGAAATGAATACTTGGATATGATATGTGTATATGCTAAATATCTCTCAAAATTTCTTTGATCAACAGAAATATTTTATTAAAATAATTTATGCATGTAAAACAAATTAAAATAATTAGAAATAAAGCTAAGACAGAAAAATATTTTAAGGGTTTATAGGGCATTAATATTTATATTGATTGTACATAGTATGGAATGCAAAAATAATATAGTATGTTATCTATTGGTGAAAGAAAGCAGAAACACAGAGGACATCATGTGTATTCTATATAATAAAAGGCTAATATGCAAATTGTCCCCTCGACAGGGAGTTCTACTGGGAGTTCGACCAGGGGTGCACTGGGTCTCTAGTTCTATATAAAATACATATGTGATGAGAAAAATCACTGTTCACTGTTTAGTATTCTAGGAGAAAAACGACTAGAAAAGAGTATCTTAATACGTAAGATTTTTTCCTGCTTATTTTTATAGTATCTATTCCTAGAAGTAAAGACTGAATGCATGAAACATTTGGGGAAATCAATAAAGCCTCCAGACCAGCAGCTTTTTCAAAATGTTTTGGGAGGGAAACAGGGGAATAGGAAGGTTTTGCAAGATGCTGTGGAAACACACACACACACACACACACACACACATATTTTCAAATATGTTTCTGCTTACAATTTTCATTGCAGAAAGCCATATTCATCTTAAATGTATATTATAATCTTTATTTAAGTTCATGATGACTTTTTACAAAAAGGTGTTGAGGGAAAATTAAATTTACTAGTAAATTGCCTGATATGTCTTCTCTTATGTGGACATAAATTAGCCTGTTTGTTGTAGGAGTTTTTTCCCGCAAAGAAGAAAAGTTTATGCATAAGTTATCTCAAGTGATTTCTGATGTTAGGTACATGTGTATACTTATGTATGAACATAAAGCAATACATTTCAAGATAATGGCATTGCACAATAGAGCAAAAAAAAAATTCTTTCCAAGTTAATTAAAAATAAAATGATTGGATTGTTAAATATGAAAAGAAGTTAAGTATGGCTTTATTTAAAATTTTTTAGATATATTTATCATCCTCATATCTGACTATGTTTGTCAAAATAAAAGAAAAATATCCCCATATACATTTTACTAATTTTCTTTCATCTCTAACACTTATATTATAGAAAATGGGAAAATAGCAATATTAAAATATTTCCTCTAATTAATTCACATTTAATGTGCACTAATTTTGTGCACAGGGCCACTAGTGTGGAATATTAAAAAAAAATACAAACAAACAAACAGCAAACTCATCAGTTAGGCTGTTCACAAAGGTAGTGGGATATGGGGTGGACAAAATAGGTGAAGGGGATCAAAAGTATAAACTTCTGGTTTTAAAATAAATAAGTTCTGTGAATGTAATATATAGCATGGTGACTACAGTTAAAAATAATGTATATTTGAAAGTTTCTGAGAGAGTAGATCTTCATCACAAGAATAATAATTTGTAACTGTGTGTGGTGATAGATGTTAACTAGGCTTATTGTGGAGATTATTTCATAAAATATAGAAATATCAAATCATGTTGTATACATGAATTTAATATAATGTTATATGGCAGTATATCAATTAAAAAGTTTAATGGGTAAAAAGTAAAAAATACTTAAATTATATAACTAAAATTTGACATTAAATTAACAATAAAAATTAAAACATAAAGCATAAAAATAATCAAAGCATTTGATTCCATATTTTCTTATAAAAGAGGCAGAATTACCCTAAAACACAATCTTCTTTCAAAGAAACTACTTCAAGAAGCCAGCCTCTAAACTATAAATTATTTAAACTATAATTAGAGGAGTATCTCATATTAAAATAGATATTACCTAATAGTAACTTTATTACTCATATTATTGTTATTTTTAATTTAGTCATTCAACTCAAACAAATTTTACTGAATTCTTTGGGGCTATAGTACAGAATAAATGCACAAAGTACAAGATATATCAAACACAAGTTTTTATTATGATGATGTTTTGTATTTTCTATTTGGTTCTTAGACAAATAAAAAGAATGTCATAACTCATAGTTTTAAGAGGAAATAATATCTTCCTTCATTTGTCTCTGACTCCTGTAGGTCTTTCTTCTATGCAGTGTTGTAATTTATTTCATGTTATTCTCTCTCTCAAAATATGGTAAGGTTCTTGATAGAAGATACTTGCCTTGTCTTCATCATTATTTTCTTCTTTCTTTGTGCATCAGAGGACAGGAGACAAGCTGGATATGGATAACACTTATTAAAAGTGAAGCTATTGTGGGGAAGGAAGAAATTATACCCTCAACATTCTCTGACTAGCCTAATAATACATGAGACACAGTAGCAAGAGAAAATAACAAAATGTAATACAAAGTAAAGTATGGAACCCCACATACATGAGAGAGTCAGAGACCTCACATCCAAAGGAGGTTCATAATTAGAAAGGAGGGTTGAGGTATATAAATCATCCTGAGCTAGGGATGTGGGGGTCACATTGGGGGCTTCAACAGTTCATTGCAGGGCCATCAGAAGAACAGACATTTAGTAAATAGTAGTTCTCCCTGTCCTATTTAGGTAGGCCAAAATAAGTTATCTCTGATTATCTCTTATTATGGGCAAGCCCCTGTTTCAAGTTCTTTCAGGTAGTTAAAGGGAGGGGTAGAAGTTTCTCTTGAGCCTGAAGCTAAAGAAGCAATCTGCATACCACTGAGGAAAATCTTAGCATGGCTCCTTCTGAACCCCCACAATATAAATAAAGTACCAACCAGCAAAGCATTAATAATCATGAATTTGAATGACTTAATGACATTTGATAAGTATATGGTGAAAGGAATTTCTAGGGGTAAAGACAAGGCAGGTTTAGGGAGTTTTAGGAATTAGAGGGTCCATGGGCTAGTACATAGGGCTGCAAAGCTGGGAGCTGCTGAAAGGTACACATTCAAGAGTAAAGGAGAGGAAGCCAGCCATTCAAAGAATAAAGAAGAAGGCCACAGGGAATAGAAAAACAAAAGGGAGAAAAAGAGGGAAACCCTACATGGGGTTTGACCTCTGAAGCCACTATAGTGACTAATCAGAGGGGATATCAGGACACAAAGAACTGCAGCCTTTATAAACCTTAAGAAAGAGGGACTTGGTAGGGGGGAGTCTCTCTGCTCCTCCCCACATGGGAGTCTGGGCTTATCTTATCTAACAAAGAGGGAATATGCTATTTGACTGCCATGCCCTCAAAGATGGCAGCGCCCACAGCCAATAAGGAGGGAATATGCTAATTGACTGCCATGCCCTCCATGATGGTAGCACCCACAGTCACAAGATGGTGGTGTCCAGTCCCCTCAGCCCTGCCTGGGCAGCAGGCAAACAGCAAGTCTGGGCCTGCCCCCAGGCAGGCCCGGCTACTCCGCAAGCCTGCCCCTGTAGTCCTCCAGTCCCCTCAGCCCCACAGCTACCCAGGGGTGCCCGAGGCTCAGGTAACCAGGGCCGGCCGAGGCTTGCACTGCCTGCAGTGGCAGCAGCAGAGGTGTGATGGGGGCATCACCTTCCCCTGATTGCCAGGTCTTCTCCTGCCCTGAAGGCTCATGGACTGTGAGAGGAGGCAGGCTGGGCTGAGGGACACCACGCCCCCCTGCATGAATTTTGTGCACCAGGCCTCTAGTTTCTCAATAAATTTCCACCTTTTCCTATACCACTTTTTTCCGCTGCCTTCATTTTGAATCCACCTGGACAAGAACCCGGAAAATCACCTTTGCATCCTGCCCAGAGGAAAACAAGGCAGTCCAGTTTAATTTCTGCATTTCAATGAGAAATACCTAAAGATATAAATTCTGAAACAGTAGGAAAACAATAGTAATATTATTGAATTCCACCAATCTATTAACATTTGCCTGATTTAATAAATTTAGATTTTTAGTTATTCAGTTTCTTTCTTTTTCCCCTCAAATATTATATATATATATATATATATATATATATATATATATATATATATATATAGTATCTGTAATCATTCTTTATATGTGATAAGCAAAATTATTTTGGATGTACATATATTTCTGAACTTTATTACATATGGTAAATACTTAAAGAAGAATTACTGTGTCATGTAAGTTTAAATGGTCTTATAGTTCGATATTTATATCTTTCATAACTGTTCAGGCATGGTGTTTTTAATTAAACTTTTTATGGTTTAGTTTATATAAAAGGATGCAATAGCTGAATTTCAATAGGTCAATATAAAAAACTAAAGGAAAATAAAATTATCCAGGTTGTAAAATAAGACACTACGTAGTGTTCAACTCTTGTTTTGACTTTGTTGATGGAGATTCAGACTGTTGTGGTTGACCACATTTTTCAGTCTCAATATTCCAAAGAGATTTTTAGAATGGTTTGTTATAAAATTAGAAGAAACGGGATTTTAAAACTTTATGTTGACCTACTCTTCAACTGCTAAAGAAATCATTTTCCTTCATATTTTAATTCCCTTGTAACTTTATCATTTACTACATGAAGGTAAGTTTGCTCACCTGTGTTCTTCATGGCTTCCTGAAGGTTTCCTGGCTTTTAGCTCACCCTCTTGGTAAATGGGAATTATACAAGATCATAGGCTCACAGGGTGAAATGAAAGTTAATGAGGAGGAAATGTCTCTGAACTAACTTGAATTCCTTTGGGGAAATTTTCTATCTTTCCCTTTAAAATATCATTTCTTTTGAAGAAACTTATAGCTTTTGGCTTCTCTTGTCTTTGAAGTATTGTTGTATAATGGTAAAATATTTATATTGTTAAAATGTAAAAAACAAACAAACAAAAACTCAGCAAAACAAAAAAACCTCAAAAGTATGAAAATAATAAGAGATAATATGTAAAAATGAGTCAAAAATGACATACAATACTTTAAAATATATATGAGAAGGAAATAGCTAGGCAAACATTAGTCACATCATTAAGGGCAAAGGACATGTTAATGCAGAAACTCTTTATATTGCCAAGGGTACAATTAATTCATGAAGTACTTGCAGACTGTATGATGTATTTATCTGAAGACAGGCATCTCCTACCTAATAAAAGAGTAATATGCAAATTGACCATCACTCCAACACACAAGATGGCCGCCCCCATGTGGACACAAGATGGCCACCACAAGATGGCCAGCAGGGGAGGGCAGTTGTGGGTGACCAGGCCAGCAGGGGAGGGCAGTTGGGAGTGACCACGCCAGCAGGGGAGGGCAATTGGGGGCGACCAGGCCAGCAGGGGAGGGCAGTTGGGGGCGACCAGGCCAGCAGGGGAGTAGTTAGTCATTGATCAGGATGGCAGGGGAATGATAGGGGCAATCAGGAAGGCAGGTAGGCGAGCAGTTGTGAGGCAGCAGTCCTGGATTGTGAGAGGGATCGGGCCTAAAGGGGCAGTCGGACATCCCTCAAGGGGTTCCAGATTGGAGAGGGTGCAGGCTGGGCTGAGGGACACACACCCCTGTGCACGAATTTCATGCACCGGGCCTCTAGTATAAAATAATAAAATATACTTTAGTAGAAACAGATTTTTAAGAGCTCTTGTAAAAAAAAAACATTTGAATAAAATGCATCTTTGCATATTTAAAAGTCAATCCTTTGAATTTTTAAAAATATCTTTATTGTGTTTCTAATTTGGACCCAAATTATTTTTCCTTACCATGAATGTGATTAAAAATTGAGATAACATTTTCAGCGTGATGCTAGAAAGCTAGTGATCTGTTACCTGAGGTGTCAGTAAAGAAATTCAGTATTTTCCACAAACTCCCCTCAGTATTCCAAAAATAAAAGCTGTGCAATATACTTGTGAAAGTAGAAAAGCAAAGACTCTAACTGTTTCCTGTAAGGTGCTAAAGTGCGACATATTCAAATTATCTGTAAGAGTTATATTCCAAGTAGGTGAACATTGCTAAATGAAATGATTTACACTAAAAGAGTCGCATGATCTGCCAAATTTATTTACATACTAAATATGTGATGAAACAAGTAACAGCATATTTCTAGTATATTCACTTTTAATGCAAACAGTATTGTAAGTCCCTGAAGGAAAACCATAAAATATCTGTTATCTATAACGATCTCTCTACTAGTATTTTTCTATAATCTGTCTATTCTACCTATCTATGTTATATATTTACATAGTTATCTGTAGTTACTTTTAACATTTCCATGCATGATTGAGATATATACATATTCATAGAAAGAAGTGAAAATTAATAATAATTTAACTACTTAAAAATAACATTTCAAATGCTTAAAGATTAATAATTCCCAAATGAGCATACCTGTGTAAAGAACTTTGAGTTCCTCTTTGTTTATTTCATGGCATATAATATAGATGCAGTTGACATTATACAACGTATTTATAATTTTTCACCACTTTAGAACTAATTCATTATAAAAAACAATTTATTCATTTATTAAATAATTTATTATTTTGTTAAATGGATGAAACATTCCATTTATATCCCAGAGGCAAAGATATAGCAATGAAAAAAGAAAAAAAAAACAACTCCCTGCTTTCATGTATCTTATATTCTGGAAATGGAAAATAGACAAAAAATCCTATATAATAAAGAGGTGATATGCAAATTAACCCTCACACCCTCACAAGATGGCTGCACACAACCAGGCCGGTGGGGAGTTACTGAGGGATGACCAAACGACTGAACAAGCAGGCTGCGTGGGGCAACTAGGCCGGCAGGGGTGTTAGTGAGGGACGACCAAACGACTAAACAGCAGGCTGCATGGGGCAACCAGGATGGCGGGGGGACTGTGAGGGGTGACCAGGCCAGCAGGGGGAGCAGTTGGGGGCAACCAGGCCAGCAGTGGGGGCAATAAGAGGCAACTAGGCTGGCAGGGTGGGCAGTTAGGGGTGACCAGGCCAGCACGCAGGGGCAGTGAGGGGTGATCAGGCCGGCAGGGGAGGCAGTTAGGGGCAACCAGGCAGGCAGGCAGGTGAGCAATTAGGAGCCAGTGATCCAGGATTGTGAGTGGGATATCCAACTGCCGGTTTAGGCCAGATCCCCAGGATAGGGCCTAAACTGGCAATCAGACATCCCCCGAGGGTCCCGGATTGGAGAGGGCGCAGACTGGGCTGAGAGGACCCCCCCCCCCCCCGCACGGATTTCATGCACCGGGCCTCTAGTACAACTAATAACAATGTATACTTTATTAGATGTTCAGTTTTCTATGAAGGAAAATAATGCAGAAAAGAATAAGTAGTGTTGGAGGAGGGCAAATTACCACTGAGAAATTAATATTTGAATAAAGGCATAAGAGACACAATAAATGTACCATGTCATTACTAGGAAAAGGGAATTTCAGCAACATGGTGCAAGTGCAAAGGCTCTGAATGAGCAATAAAATATATAGCAAGAAAACCAGTGTGATGGGAATAGGAATTGATGGGAAATTGTTAGAAGGTAACTTTCAAGAGGTAGCTCATATTGCAGACCACGTAGGGCCTTCTGCACTATTTTAAGACTTTGTATTTTATTCTGAGTGATACTAGAAACCTTGGAGACTTTTGAGCAGAGCAGTATAATCTGATTTACTTTTTAACAGGATTTTCTGCAGCTGAGTTGAAAATCAACAGAAGACGACCAAGAGTTGCATCTGGCTTTAAGAAGCATTTGTAGAGCCCTAACTGGTTTGGCTCAGTGGATAGAGTGTCGGCCTGCAGACTGAAGGGCCCCAGGTTCGATTCCAGTCAAGGGCATGTACTTTGGTTGCAGGCATATCCTCAGTAGGGGGTGTGCAAGAGGCAGCTGATCGATGTTTCTAAGTCTCTATCCCTCTCCTTTCCTCTCTGTAAAAAATCAATAAAATATATTTTTTTAAAAAAAGAAGCATTTGTAGAGTTCCAGGTAAGAGATCACCGATTTGAGAAGGTGGTAGTAAGAGAAGGTAAGAGTCTAGTTGTATTTTAAGTATTGAACCATGTAAACTATTGTTGAAGGATTGGAGGTCAGATAGGGGAGAAGAAATAGGTTCCAGATGCCTCCAAAAATTTGACCTGAGCAATCACAAAGATGGAACAATTGTGAAGATGGAGAGATGGTGGGAGCTGTAGGCAGGGGACCAAGATTAGAGCACAGTTGAGATGCGTAGGAGATATTAAATGGCCGCTTAAACATGACTGTAACATTCGTGGGTGAACTCAAGGCAGGAGATATGAATTTAGAATTCACAAGTGGATAGATGGTATTGAATGACATGCAACTGTATGAATCAAGCAAGTGATTAAATGGTAGAAAGGTGAAAATGTTCAAGACTGGACACATGGAGACACCAGAAATGTAAGTTTGGATGGATGAGGAGGAAAAAGCAAACGTTGTTAGATAAAGGGTGTCAGTAAAGGCAGGAAGAAATGAGGAAATTGTAGCATCTTAAAGCCTTCATAAAGTGTCCTGGGTGGAAGGGCAGAGCGAGAGTGATTACAGTCTTCAAATTCTAGCCATAGGTCAAAATGAGATTTAAAACATAGTTGTGTGCAAACCATTCAACAATCATTTGACTAAATTTTTAATCAAGCATTCACAAAGTTTATGTCTAAAGAAAGAATAAGTTTGTCAATTTAAATATATATATACATATATATTTAAAATCTATAAATTATGTTTTAAAATGTCAAATAGAAAGAAAACATAGGTCTTTTTAAATTACAGATTAAAAATATCAATCTCTTGGTCACTCTGACATAAAATATAATATAATATTATATATATATACATATATATATATAAAAAATCTTTGTTTTACCAATTATATCTATTATGATAAAATCTTATCTTTAAATTTAAAAATTTGACATATTTGAAAAATATGATATCATAAGTATAATGTTATTATGTGGTCATACAAATTATTTGCTAGGACTCATTCTATAAACTATGGAATTTGAATTAACCCAACATATTAATGTGAAGTTCCCAGCCCAGTAAAACAATCTGTATACTTTAAGTTGACCCATGTTTAACTTTTTTCAATTTGAAATTGTTTCTCATTGTTCTGATTATGAAAATACTGCAGCTATTTATAGTTACTTCACAATCTGACTCTAATCCACATCTCTAACTACTCCCTGCTTCTCTTTGCCTAGTCTATCTGCATTTTACATTTAACGTTTTTGTCTTTTAAATATAAACCCTTTCATAAATCCATTCTTTAAATATATATATATATATTATTGATTTTTTACAGAGAGGAAGGGAGAAAGATAGAGTTAGAAACATCGATGAGAGAGAAACATTGATCAGCCGCCTCCTGCACATCTCCTACTGGGGATGTGCCCGCAACCAAGGTACATGCCCTTGACCGGAATCGAACCCGGCACCCTTCAGTCCGCAGGCTGACGCTCTATCCACTGAGCCAAACCGGTTTTGGCCATAATCCATTCTTTAAAAAACTGCTTTTGTAACATGATTCCCGCTAGCCTTCAAAAACAAGAATCCTATTTACCATCCTTTCCCATTTCCTCAAAAAAAAAAAAAATTCTAGAACCTACTCTTATTTATCTATCTGACTCAGACTCCTGGGTTTTGCCTTGTCTTTTCATTGTTAGCACTGTGAATTCTCTTCTTGGTTTACATAGCCCAGACCCTTTTTCTTTGTCCTAATTAGTCATAGGTTTTATTGTTTTTGTTTGTTTGTTCTTATTCTATTGATTGATCACCTGTCCCATGTCCTCTGCTTTACAGAGACACATGTTCCTTGGAGGGCATGGAGGGAATAGTGCTAAATAGAAATTCATTTTTTTCTAGAGAATATGCATGAGATCTTCGTGTATTTCATTGATTTAGTTGAGGACTTCATTCAAGGTCCACTTGTAGCCTCTTCCTGTATTAATATCTATTTTATGGATTTTCCTCACTGTGCTACATGGTTGTATTGGCCCTTATGGACTTACAAACAAAAGTAAGCATTAAGCAAAATTATTGAATAAAATATTAAAGTAAAAGAAATCTGTACTGTAATGTAATGTTCCATCCGGTTCTCTGTTAGTGTGTCAGTGTACCATCCTCCAGTTGCTCTGAGTGTGGCTGCTAAGTGCTAATTGCTGCCCTTCTCTGATGGATTGCTCATTGGACTGGCTAACTAGAGTTGCCTCCCCAGGAAATCGGTCCTCCCTTCATAAATGATTGGCACTGAGGTACAAAGAGTAAACCCCCTTGTTTCCTTGCTTCAATGAAGGAAAACTGCATTGGTTGATTCATGCCACAGAGTGCTCCCCCGACACCCCCTAAATTCCAAACTCTACAATATGTACATATAGGGATAGTAATACACAACAGTGAAAAAACAAGTTCCAATATAACATGTATGTTATGCGACCACTTTTGAAAAGACAGAATATAGTTATTTACTTTCTGTAAACATAGAATATATTTAGAATCATACACAGGACGAAAATGTAACCACTTTTATTTGAGTGTTTGAGGTAAAACTGTGTAAGGAAGAAAAATTATCATCTTTCTTAGTATACCATGTCCATTTATTACTTATTTAAAAGTTTTATTGTCATTGTTCACATTTTGAAATATATTTTTATTGATTTCAGAGAGGAAGGAAGGGGGAGAGAGAGATAGAAACATCAATGATGACAGAGAATCATGGATCTGCTGCCTCTTGCAGGTCTGCCATCTGGGATTGAGCCCCAAACTCCACCACGTGCCCTGACCAGGAATCAATCCATGACTTCCTCGTTCACAGGTGGATGCTCAACCACTGAGCAACACCAGCTGGGCATCATTGTTCAATTGTAATGTAACTGCTTGTGCAGTATCATGTCTCCTGATGGGCATCACCAGTTCTGGCTGGTGTTTGAGGCAGTTGTATGTGTGTGTGTGCGGGGGGGTGGCAAGCTGCCCAGTGCATATCAGACACCTGTACTCTACCTCTTGCATGAATCTGGGACAGTGGAGCCTATTTACTCAGTGGAACAAACTCCAGTGTTCAGGCTGCTAGTCAAGGCAGAGATGTTAGCTTGGCAAAGGATTGACTCTTTAATTATATATATTTTATAAATTACAATTTTTGAATTGAACAGTTCATACTTATGTTTATATAATACCAAAACAATTTGAAAATAAAGGAAATACATAGGAAAGTTTTGAGAGGAATATGGATACATCAGATAAATAGGAAAATATTAAAAAAATTTTAAATCATGTATTGAAATATAAGCAGAATTACATTTATTTAACCAAAATATATTGAAAAGAAAGATTATGTGATCCAATCAGTACCTATTAAATTTTCCAAGATATTTATATGTAAATTAATTTGCTTTTTCAAATGGTTTGCTTTGTTTTATCTTTTGTTATAAAGTACTGTACAATTCTTGAAGTCCACTGTATTATTTGATGACAGGCTGTGATTAATAGATATGAGAAATGTCACCTGAATAAGGATTTTTCAAAATAATTTTTAGCTATGTGAGATTAGATTAAGCACTATGAAAATATAGTGCTTAACCTTAAACATCCTTGTGAATAATGATTAAATTTAGACACTTTCTGTGATAAATACCATATAATATGTATCTATGCCTATTAATTTCATGGAATAGTGGCTTTTGAATATATAAAAGCCCTCTATCTCAAATGTTTTGTTAAATAGTTTTTTTTTAGCTTTTTAACATTCAACTATGGAGCTTTATTTTATAAGTTTGCTTTACATGCTAAATATGTGCTCCCTACTAAAGCATATAAATGTGTAAAATGTCTTTTTTAACAAAAGAGCTTCATAATCCAGAAGGGGAATAAGATACACTACTACAAAAATAGTATTATAAAGTCATTATTCTTGATAAAGCATGAGTTTGCATCATGTTACTTAGAGACTGTAAAAGATACAATAGGGATTTCTGGTTACTGGTATTTATATAGAATGTTAATATTAGTACCATTTTAAGGAACTAAATTTTAAGAAATATTTTCTTGCCTGGTTAGCAAAAATATTCACAGAGTATAAAAGATGAATAGATTTTGAAATGATTGCATCATGATTTGTTAGCACTTTTTGTTACATAAACCATCTACACCAGTGATGGCGAACCTTTTGAGCTTGGCGTGTCAAAATTTTGAAAAACCCTAACTTAACTCTGGTGCCGTGACACATATAGAAATATTCTTAATTTTTTTTGATATTTGCAACCATAGTAAAAAAATATTTATATTTTTGATATTTATTTTATATATTTAAGTGCCATTTAACAAAGAAAAATCAACCAAAAATATGTATAAAAGGAACAAAAACAGAAAAACAATGTACATTTAGGAAAAAATAATAATAAAAACAATGATAATCAAATGGTACCAACACTAGAAATTAGTGACTTTTTTGGTGCTGAAGTTTGTCTGCTAATTCTTCGATTGCAGGTTCATACTTGGTACACTTCAAGGCCAAGCAAGCACCACTAACTTCATCTGTTAGCCGGTTTCTTTTGTTTGTTTTAATATTATTTAATGCTGAGAACAAAGTCTCACAAAAATATGTTGATGAAAAAATTGTTAGCAAAGCCATCGCTAGATTTTTTATGTCGCTAAAAGTGTCAGGTACTCTGTTCCAAGCACTCAAAATTTCTTGTTCGTAGTTGCACTCTTCTTCATTATTGAAACGATTTCGTTCCAGATTTTCATGTTTCGACCTTAAGTCGACAAACACATGAGTCCAAATGCTACCTTGAAAATCTGCAAGTTGCATCTAAATCGTCAATTTGCATCCATTGGAAATCCTTTAATTCCAAAGTACTGTAAACAACTACATCCGGATACTTAATTATTTTAATGGTCTGTTCTAGGCTTCTAAATTGGTCGAATCTTTGGCTGAACTGTTCAAATAATGAGTTTACTATATTCTGGTACATAAGTATGGACTCCATTACACTCGTTGTAGTGGCCTTCTCAAAATACTTTTTTATCCGAGGAAAATACTTATAAGTTTTAGTTTCAATATCTCGCTTGAAAATTTTAAGTTTGCTTTCAAAAGATTTGATGTATCCAAACATAACGTCAATACTTTTGCCAAAACCTTGTAATTTTAGGTTAAGTTCATTCATATGAACAGAGAGATCTATAAAAAACATCAAATTGCTGACCCACCTATGATCATTGATCTGAGGAAAGTTTGCCAGATCCTTCTTCTCAATAAATACTGTAATTTCTTCAAAGCACTCCACAAATTGCTCAAGTACTTTACCTCGACTCAGCCATCTCACATTATTGAACATCAGTAGTCCACTGTAGGTTGAATCAACTTCCTGTAAAAGTGCAGAAAATTCTCACTTATGAAGGGGTCGAGAAGCTATAAAATTCACAATTTTTGTTACAATTGACATTAAATCATTCAATTCTGAGAATCCCGATTTGGCACACAACATCTCCTGATGGATAATGCAATGAAAAGGTACAAGTAGATGTCTAATAGCTTCCATAAACAATTTCAGGAATCCCACATTTTTTCCCACCATATTTGGTGCCCCATCTGTCGTGACTGACACAATTTTAGAGATATCAATGTTTAGGTCACTGAATGTTTTTATAACAACCTTACATATTTCGTTTCCTGATGTACTTATTGGCACTGATTTTAACTTGATCAACTCTTCTCTCATTGTGAGACCATCAGAATATCTAGCAATAATGGCCAACCGAGCATTTGATGTGACATCAGTAGTTTCATCAGGAGAAATCAAAAAATATTTACAACTATTTAAGTCTTTTTTTAATTGATGTTGTACGTTTTTGTTAGATCTATTATTCTGTCTTTGATAGTATTTCTACTGAGTGGTAACTCAGAAATTCTTTTAATAATATCATTTTTATTTTTCATATCGTGAAATAGAGCTGATGCACATCTTAGAAATGTTTCCTTAATAAATTCTCTGCCACTGAGGGCTTTTCCATGCTGAGCTATGAAGTGAGCAATACAGTAACTTGCTGATGTTAAATTTACAAATTTAATGATGGAATTTGATTGACTTTTATAGAGGTGTAGCTGCCTAGAAATGTATTCCTTCCTTTCATCGATACTTTTTTCATGATTAGTTTCAAAATGTCTCTTTACATTCCGTGTTCTGCTTACTACCGTTTCATTACACAGTATGCACAATGATCTGTTGCTTCTGTCGACAATCCCGTACATCTCGGTCCATATGTCTTGAAAGGGTCAGCTACTGCTACTTCCACTTCCTTTATCATTCAATCTTGCTTTTTTATTTTTTTGATTCTCCATCACAAGGCTGCAAAAATAAATAAATATAAATCACGGCGTTTTTTATAAAAGTTGATAGGTTTCTTACCTATTAACTTTTTGCAGTGTTGTTCACTGACTCCTGGTGCAAAACAATTCAAAGATAGTATGTATAACCAACAAATATATGATGCTGTAATCAATTATTCGACACTCAGAATATCTCGTCGAGCACTGTTGCACTGTATATCTTTTTCTTCTAACCCTCCCACTCCTGTCTCCTAACGAACATGGCGACCAAGTGCGTCCATTTGCCGAATGCACCCGAACGCACAGGAAGCTTACCAGAGGCACATGTTGACAATAATGAGGTCGTTTCCAGAATTGGGCATTTTGTCAGCTGAGTAAAAATAAAATGTCATGAGTAAAGATTAATCTCTTTATAGTGCAATTCTTAACCTTTTTATATTAATGTCAATATTGCAACAATGTATCTTGGATGTTTTCCCTATGTATCTTTGCTATGTTTTCCCTATGTATCTTTGCTATGCAACACCAATGTACATGTTTACATCCAGTTTTAGAGTTGCATTATTGATCTCGAGTGATGCCCAACTCTGGCTGTTGCGAGAGACAAATATTTGAATTATGCAATTTTTTGTCTCTGTCGATGCGATTTTTTGTCTCTGTCGATGCGTGTCACCTCTGACACTGATCTACACTAATAAAAGAGAAACATGCAAATTGGTGTCACTCCGCTATGCCCACCAGCCAATCAGAGTGGTTAATTAACAAAGATGGCTGTTAATTTGAATACACAGGCACGAATCGAAGACTGAAGGCTCTGGCCGGAGTGGAGACTGAAGATGGAAGACTGAAGACTGAAGAGGCTTGGCTTCTCTGCTGCGGCCACAGTGGAGAAGCCAAGCCTCGCTGTGGCTGGAGGGGAGAAGCCAAGCCTTGCTGCAGCCGGAGGGAGAAGACTAGCCTTGAGGCTTGGCTTCTCTGCTGTGGCTGGACCAAAGGCCTGGGTCCCGGGTGCCAGAGGAAAACCAGAGCTGGCAGCCAGGGAAGGAAGGCCTATTGCGCGCATCTTCGTGCAACGGGCTTCTAGTCCTTTTATAAACAGAGAGAAATATCTACACTGGAAGAGAATAAAACTGCAAGCACCATCAGCAATAAAATCAAGAGAGAGCTAAAACCACAAAAGAAAAAGTAGGTGTAGCTGCAAAAAGAGAGAAAACAAAGCAAGACAAAGTGGTGGAGGCAGAGACAGGATTACTGGACTAGGATCTCAGAAAGACCTGAAACATTACCATTTATTTCCAAAAGTCAGGGCATATTCTATGTGTGCAGCTGATGTGAATATTGTCTATAAGAGATTTTCTGAATGCTATTTTGGCCTAAGATGCAGCAGAAATGAACCTACATGAAAAATATCATAGGTGAGCCATATTTAATTTGTAGGACAAATTTGTCCCTGCAGATGGAAGAAAAGACAGAGACTGAATTTTAAATAGCCCCATAGCCATATAACTCCCGTAACTGAATGGGAGTAGGGGTAGGTGGGCTAAATATATCAATTAGCTTACACATCCAAAACACCTGGGCATAAACACCTGTTTTCAGGCTTGGAAAACAGCCCCCTCTTCTTTCCTCCTAACGCATATACACACCTTAAACATACACATACTCTTCTGTCTTACAAACAGCTATTCCTGGAAGTACTCATCTATTTCAAAGAAGATAAGCAATTCCACAAGAAGCCAGCAAAAGTACTATATTATTATTAGAGGCCTGGTGCATGAAATTCATGCATGGGGGGTGGGAATTCCCTCAGCCCAGCCTGCACCGTCTTCAATCTGGGACCTCTGGGGGGATGTCCGACTGCCGGTTTAGGCCCGATCCCTCTCACAATCCTGGACCGCTGGCTCCTAATCGCTCACCTGCCTGCCTGCCTGATCACCCCTAATTGACCCCCCTGCTGGCCTGGTCACCTCCTCCTGCCCACCAGGCCAGCCCGGTCATCGAATACTGCTCCCCACTGCTGGACTGATTGCCCCCAACTGCCTCCCCCACCAGCCTAGTTGCTCCTAACTGCCCCCCACCAGCCTGTTTGCCCCCAACTGCTCCCCTGCAACCTGGTTTCCCCCAACTGCCCCCCCGCTGTCCTGGACATCCCTAATTGCCCCCCCTGCCAGCCTGTTTGCCCCCAACTGCACCCACCCAACCAGCCTGGTCACCCCAACTGCCTCCCCTGCTAGCCTGGTCACCCCCAACTGCCCTCTCTGCCAGCTTGGTTGCCCTCACATCCCCCCACCGCTGGCCTGGTCACCCCATGCAGCCTGCTGTTCAGTCATTTGGTCATCCCTCATTAACTCCCCTGCATGCCTGGTCGCCCCATGCAAC